>NC_056725.1:1661778674-1662073960 GCF_019279795.1 Protopterus annectens | reverse complement strand
GAATCCTGATCAGAAGAATCAGAAGGAAAATCAGTTCTAGGTTTCTTAGACGGAGAAGTCGGACTTCCCCTAATTAGAGTAATAAGGTCTTCAGCCATTCTTATTTGTTTTTTAGGCACATGGGCCTGACCATGCTGTTTGGATGTTGGTTTCCTAGGCGTGGATTGAGTTTTAGGCCTTGAAGAAGAAGATGGCATCAGGTTGATATGCAAGTTAGCAGGCCTGAATACACCCTCAGAAGCTGGTGCCTGCACAGCGGCACCGGACCCATCCAAGGTAGAGACATCCGCAGGTTCCTTAGTCGAAGAAGCATCTCGCAGCATACCAGACTCTGAATGAGTCTCAGTAAAGGCCTGCAAATCTGAAGTAGCGGGAATCAGGGGCTGCGAAAGCACCTCACTGAATACCGGCGAACTGACGACTAGCTTAACGGAACCATCGTCGGCAGCTTTGGACCTATGCGGTCTGTTTCTGTCTTTATCTTTACATTTTTTCGGAATGTCAGTAGTTGGATGGCTTACAGAAGCCATTTCTGGATAATTAAACAGAGTACAGAAATAGTTTGATGCAAAAATGAACTGACTACAAATAGTTCGAGGATTGAATAAGGCACAAAACCTACAGCAAGGGACGTCGTGGTCTGGGCCTAAGCAAAGAATGCAGTACAAATGAAAATCTTTATGAGGTATTTGCTTTCCACAAGTAATACAATTGTTAACTTTTATTGACATCGGTTTAGAGCAAGAAAAAGAATCCCCAACGGCGACTTAGCTTTTTTTGAAGACTTCATTTCTGAAACTCAAAAACGAAAATTTCAGGAGTCACCCAACTGGCACTTGTGAACTGCTTCTGCTTTGGGCATCGCACAGCAAGAAAGACCGATGTAATGGCGTCGGCTACATGCATTATACCCCTGACTACCTGACGTCATGGAATAAGAGACAGCAACCGACACAGGACCCAAGACTTTGATAATCAGGCCAGCTGAGGGATACCTGCAAGCACATAACCCAAATATAAAGACTGCAACAGTGAAACACGAAGAACATCTGCCTTTATTTCTGATCGGAAAGTGGGGTAAGAGGAATAATGTTTAAGAAAAGATGGGAGAGGATTCCCACAGTTTGGGACCAAGGACTGAGAAAGCATGATCTGTGCAGTGAAGCCTAGTTTGGGGAGTTTGGAATAGAGGACACAAGTGGGTAAGATTTCTAAGGCTGTATATGTTGGTGCATCTCTGAATACTCTGGAGGCTAGTGAGGGAAAGTGTCATGCTTGATAAGTTTAAATAATTGAGAGGCAAGTAGAAAGTCCTTGTATTATTTCATGGGTAGCCAGTTAGCTCTGTCAATGGTTCTGAACTGATGTTCATTTCTTTGTGAGAGAGTGACGAATCTGCAAATGGCACTGAAGATGGACAGAATGATAGATACATTTCTTTTAAAGGCTGCAGCAAATAGAGGGAGACAACATTCTAGCTGAGACAGTACGATACCTTTACCTATTGCATTTCTACAGGGTTTGGATAGATAAGGGGAGATCTTATTAGCCCAGAACAGGTGAGATTAGATTTGTGTGTACATGTGTATAGACCAGGTGGGGTAGGAAATTTAGGAAGATGTCCTACCAAATCCATAAGAATTAGAATGAAGTGACATTTTCAATAGTATTAGTAAGATGATCAAGGATTTTTAGAGGCCTGGAGATAGAACTAAGCTTTTGCCTAGTGCTAAGAAGTACTGCTTTTGTTTGAGGCATTAAGCAGAAATTGTTTATTACTGACCCATTTACCACAGGCATGAAAATCCACCTGAAGTTCAAATTTAAAAAAGAGAGAGTGAACGGAGCAAGAGAGAGTGAATGGAGCAAAAAAGGATCACATCATCAGCATAAGGCAGAGGAGGAAGATAATCCAAGTCAAAAGGAAGTTTGTTAATGCAGACAAAAAAGAGGAGAGGTTCTAGAATAGATCCTTGGGGGACACCTTTCTGCAGAGGAACTGATGTAAAGGTTGATGAATTGAAATTCACTGAAGTGGCAGTTAGAGGTAGTTTTTGAACCAGAGCAGTGAGTAGCCACTAATGCCTACTTCAGTGAGATTGTCTAGGAGAATGGCACTGGTGAGGTCAACAGAAGTGGCTCCAGTAATTAGGTCTTTGTCTAGTCCAAGAAAAATGTTGTCACTCAGTGTCCAGACAGGTTTGGATGTACTGCAACCAGACCAAAAGCCATGCTGCTTTCAAGAGAGACAGGGAGGTATAGACTGATGTACTAATGGAGTTGCAAGTAAAGTACTTTTTCCAGAATCTTTATTAGGTTAGAGAGAACAGACATGAGCTAAAAGCCTGGTGGATTGGCGGGATTGGGGTTCTTAGGGAGGTTTTACAATGGCATTTTTCCACATATTAGGCATAAGTGTAATGTAAAGGTTGCATATTTCTATAGGTTTATGATGTTGTCTCTACAGTAATAAAGCAAGCATAGGTGAAGGTTGTATGTACTGAGGGCTATCAAGTTTAATCGTTTAAGTAAGGGGTGGATGTTGTGGATATGATAGTTCTGAAAATAGCTCTCAACCAAATTATGGACAAATCCAGAAATAATCAGAGACAATCAGATACTTTTAAAATGTTAGTCCTTATTAACTTGAAACACTGACAGAATCAGAGGATGTGAATTAATATAAATTTTCTGATTAAGAGAAGTCTAGCACTCTAATTATTGTCATTACTTATTAATTGTAATTCACCATGTTTTCTCCAAAAGTCACAAGTTTTAGGAAGGATTAAGAGGGACATAGGTAAAATTTGAGTCAAAAGCACAGATGCCCTTGAAAATCACGGACAGTTAAGAGGCATGGTTCTGAAGTAGAATGACTGGATGTATGGAAAGGTAGGGGGTGGGAGTGTTACATGCAGTTTGTAATTGGCTAGAGAAGGGGATGGGAAGGTAGTTGAAATGAGAAATGAAATCAGAGCAGAATGTTGAAAGGATATTCATGGAGTGAAGGCTCTTCAAATGATAATACGTGCAGGAGATGGGATAGTAATGTGAAGATAAAATTATGGATTTTAAAATAACACTGACATGACCATATAAAGGACAGTTTTTAATGACATCCTGTTGTTTACATTAATTGATTAATTGATTTATTTGGTTTAATTGTAATTAGTGTGTCTATATAAAGGGAATTATGGGATTGTGAAATTTATCTGATGAAGTTGATGACGAAAACGTTACTTGTACTTTTACAGCGTTAAGTGTGGGTCTTTTCACTTTGTGTTCGGTGTTTGGAACTGAATAAACTGTTGCCTATATCCAACTCGACTGTGATGCTTTCTACTTGGTTATAAGTTTATTTTCGCACCATGTTATCCTTTTGTGGTGTTTCTTGGTGAGTTTGGATATCTCTGAGTTGGATATGGCATCGGAAACTAATGGTAAGTTGGAGAGCTTCGGCAGCTCATTGGGCAATTGACGCAGCTGGTGGAACTTTTAACTCCTGTTAGCGAATCCATGGGTAAGCTGTTATCGTCAATTCCGGCGTGTGGTAACCAGGAAGCGGCTAAACAACAATGCGTTAAGAAAAGGACGGTCGCAGAGCGTGATCAACAAAATAGAGAGGTTGTAGAGACTGATATTGTGGACAATGATAGTTTCAATGGCTTTCCACATATTACATTGATTAACGAAGGAGAAAATCCTATGCCTGAAGTTATGAAGTGCAACAACAAACGAACTTGTTCTGGAGCAGAACCTATTTTACGAGGAGATTTTACAGGTACTGGCGGTCATCTTTCTGACATTATGAATGTTAAATTTGACTTTGCCAATAAGCGTTTAAATTCTAACAATGGTAGTTTTACCAATATGCTTAATGACTTGGACTTTTACTTATATAAATATAAAATGATGGAAATGGATAATGCTTATTTAAAACACTGTTTAGATTTAAAAATTGTACCAAAAGGCTTAAGGGTTTGTAAATACCCGAACAATGTGGTTGAAGGGACTGAATTTTGTGAGGATTTACTGAATGCATTTGATCAGTGTGGTTTTGAAATAATGAGAGCTATAATTAAAAATAACACACGTGAAATGGAGAAATTATATGACAAAATTGATAAAATAAATCATGGTGTTACAAATGATTTATTGTTTAAGGTAGAGGAAAAGAGGGCAAAGTATAACAAATTGATTAAAAATTTGGAATCAAAATGTGTGGAGGTACAGGAAAAGGAAATTAGGAAAGATTCAGAGAGACACTAAAGAATATAAGAACAAAACCCACTACCCCAAGCCAAAATCTTGGACTAGGAGATGGAATGGTTATAGTGAAAATGAATTTCAGGAAGGAACAACACATATGGATGTGTACCCCATAGAAAATGATTCTAGTTTTTCTGATTTTCCTCCGCTCAGGGAGGTCAGAAAGACTTATGGACAAAGAACTGGTAGTATATAATACAAAAAACTACGGGGGGGAGGGGCTGGAGACCCCAGGGGAGGAACGAAACGAGATGGAATTAGTAAATTATATTACACAGGATGGTAATAGATGGACATGTCAGGATTTTAGTATATATAATTATAGTAATGTTGCTGTTAACAAAACTTTGTTTGAATTGTTATCAAAAGGATTTGGTTTTATACCTAGGCAAAGAACTAATATTTTTAAACTGTTAATTGATGTGAAATTATTCTTAAGAAAGAAAAATGTAGAACTTTTATTCAATGGAAAGGTAACTAAATCCAAAGAAAATAGCTGGGTACGTAGTAGTACATTCAGTCCACCACTGCACCCCCAATTGAGGAATTTTGAACTAAAACATGAAAATGAATTAAGGACTGGTTTGAAAAAATAATTTGTACACCCTAACTTAACATCTTCTGAACAGGAAGTTTTAAATGTTTTAATAAACAACAAAAATTTAAGGGTGATGAAACCGGACAAGGGTGGGGGTGTAGTATTTATGGATTGTATTCAATATGAAGGTAAAATGATGGAGATTTTGAGTGACACTGAAAAATATTCTAGAACATCAATTAATGAAATTAACATTGCATATAGGAAAATACAGTTAGTATTATATGACTTATTAATTGAAGGATCTATAGATATGCAAACATATAAATATTTGCTTGCTGAAAAACCAAAAGTCCCTTCTATATTTGGAATTCCTAAGGTGCATAAAAATAGTAATGATCCACCACTTAGAGCCATTGTTTCGGCTAATGGTTCAGTGACTGCACCTTTAGCTAAGTATATAGATACTAAGGTGAAGGGGTTGGTGTTGAACAACCCTAACATATTACAAAATTCATGGGACTTCCTTAGGAGACTAAATCCCTCTTTATATAGTGAAAAGTTGGCCTTTGGCACTTTAGATGCAGTGGACCTATTCACTAGCATACCACATGACGTTAGTATGGAATGGTTTGAGGAGATGCTACTTGGTTTTAAAGAGATTACCTCAAGTGAGTTCAGAACAATATTGACCCTGATGGAAATAGTGTTGAAAAATAATTTTATTTTCTTTCAAGGAGAGTACTTCAAGCAAGAGAAAGGAGTGGCCATGGGGGCACATTGTGCCCCCACTTATGCTAACATCATTATGGCCTATTGGGAGAACAATTTTCTCCTGACTTCTCCTTTTAGTGAGTATTGGACCTTGTACGGAAGGTTTCTTGACGATTTATGTTTTTTGTGGACAGGAAATCTAGACAATTTTATGAAATTTGTTGAATATTTGAATGGAACAACTAATTTTTTGGATTTCACCCACAAATATGACACACAGGAACTAATATATTTAGATGTCAATATCAAGAAAGATAATGGAAATTTTGTATCTAAAATACACAGAAAAGAAACATTCTCTAATTTTTATCTACACTTCACTAGTTCACATCCTTTGTATCAGAAGGGAGTGTTGAAAGGCCAGTTGGTTCGGATGAGTAGAATGACTTCAGTAGATGAAATTTTTACAAATGAATGTATTAAATTAAAGGAGTTATTCATGAACAGGGTTAAAGGAGTTATTCATGAACAGAGGATATCCTAGTAATTTATTTGATGCATTATTGAATGAAGTACTGAGTGAAAGAAAGGGCAGATTTGCTCCTTTTATAGGAAAAACATCTCCTTTTATAGAAACAGGTGACACTCCAGTAGATAATTCTAATAAGGATTATAATATGGGATTTGTTATGAATTATGATGGACAGTCAAGTGTAGTAAGAAAGGTTATGGATAGAGAATGGAATAATTTTTCTAAGGTATCAGATTTAAAACATATTTTTGAAAAACCATTAATGTACATATATTGTAGAGGGAACACTATTAAGAACATGCTGGACAAAGGCACCCATAATATTAACTATGACAAAACAACAAGAACTAGAAAAGGTCTATATAAATGTGGTTGTTGTAACTATTGTTCATATTTAAAAACTGGAGATTCCATTTTTTTACAAGCAAGGAAAAGGAAATTAAGTTTGGATATTTATGTTAACTGTAATACAAAAGGCATAATATACCTAGCTATGTGTAAAGAATGCAATTCGTACTATGTGGGTAAAAGTGAAAGAAAACTAAAACAAAGAATATATGAACATATGTATGATACCAGAAATAAATGTGAAAATAATGCACTTTACAAACATAGCATGGTATGTAAAATATCAGTATTTCAATTTTCTGTGTTGGAAGTAGTTCATGTGGATCCCAGGGGAGGTATGTGGGAGACACTAGTAGAATTTAGGGAACTATACTGGCAGCTATCACTAGAAGCTAATAGACCTCCAGGTCTTAATGACATAATATCTTTAGCTCCAGTTTTAAAATTGAGATCAGCCAAGCTTTAAATTTATAGAAAAAACTGCTATCATTAAGAATATAAATTATATAAAGTTTTATTTGACTTGTGATGTTGTGTGTGATTTGGGCCACATGAGGGAGCCAAAGACAACAACATAAATTTATTCTGTATATACCTTTTGTATTTTTAAATGAATTTTATAGTTTAAATAAATTTTATTTAAATGTAAGTTATTTATGACAATTTAAAAAAAGTTTTTAAAATCAATTTTAAGAATATGTGTTTTTTAATCTATGAAAGTGATTTTTATCAACTTAAAGTAAAACAGATTTTAAAAATAACACTGACATGACCATATAAGGACAGTTTTTAATGACATCCTGTTGTTTACATTAATTGATTAATTGATTTATTTGGTTGAATTGTAATTAGTGTGTCGATATAAAGGGAATTATGGGATTGTGAAATTGATCTGATGAAGTTGATGACGAAAACATTACTTGTACTTTTACAGCGTTAAGTGTGGGTCTTTTCACTTTGTGTTCAGTGTTTGGAACTGAATAAACTGTTGCCTATATCCAGCTCGACTGTGGTGCTTTCTACTTGGTTATAAGTTTATTTTAGCACCATTTTATCCTTTTGTGGTGTTTCTTGAAGATAAAACTATCCCAGATCTGGAAAGAAGTTGATTAGTTTATTTATTGACACTGGATTACTAGGAAAGTCTGACTGGGTAGAAGCTCTGAGAAAAAAAATATTTCCAATAATTTGAAGGTTAAGAACAATAATTTTATAATCTTTAAAAATAAAATAAAAACATCTGCAGGTTAAATAATTATAACAAATTAGACATAATATAAAAACATTGATTAAGAATCAATACAAGGTATATGACAATCATTTAATATTTAGAGAAATTAAAATATGAACTGCAATATGAAGTGAGAGAAAAACAGCCCCTTATGATACCTAATTCTCCTCCCTGACTTTCTCTGCAAATATATCAGTACGGAAGTAAGTGAAGAAGGAAGAGGAAAGAGGTGTAAGGAATGAAAAGGTACTTGTTCACATTTAGGGATATAGTATATCCTGGTTTGAGCAAGAAAAGAGATAGATTTTAGCCAAGAAATCTTTCAGAGTGGTTCTGAAAGACAAAAGGGATGGTACAGACCTGATTAGATACAGGTAAGGAGTTTTAGGCCTTAACAACCTAGTATGCTTACACACAATGCCCAGCAAATTTGCTAGCTTCGTAAACAGACAGGAGATTTTGGTCAGTGGATCATAATGACAACTGAGAACACAGTTGTGTACAAGGTTTTGTGATGCTGGAAAATTTTTATAGGTGGTAAGAAGCTGTGTATATGTTAGTTGATGTGGCAGTTCTAACCAATTAAGGCTTTTCAGTGCTTTACAGTGGTGGATTCAGAAAGGGTATGTGCTGCAAATTTAGCACTTTGTTACAGTATTGGTCACGTTTTACTTTTGGTGATGCCTGGAGGTTAGTAAGGATGGCATTGCCATAAAGAAGAGTGGGGGGGAGATAAGTAATGGCGAGTGCAGTTTTAGTTTGCATTGGTGAGAAAGTTTGTAATTGCTGCCTAACCTACAAAGCTATGTCAAGCTGTTAGACATGCTTCACTTAAAGAAATCCCAATCCCTCCGAGCTACACGCTCTAGGGACCTACACCTTGTCACCACAATAAACAGAACATGCCGGAGGGATAGATTCCTGTCCCAGAGACTTCCCATACTCTGGAATAAACTACCTATCTATATAAAACAAAGCTCCTCATTAGCACTCTTCAAGAAAAATCTTGATGACTGGATGGGAAATAGGAAATTCACCATGGGGATCACCTCTGTGGCTATGCTTGACAGTGGCACAGGAAAATAATTTTCTTGCGTGGCAAAAGCCAGGGTACCTTTTTGGCTGGGCTTGTATAGGCCCCAGGGCCGATAGCCTAGTACCTACCTATGAACCTATGTATAAAGCATCCTTAGTTTTTGATGATTTTTTTCTTATGCAATTTTGTATTTGCCAGTCGATTGTAAGATTACCATTTTATTTTTATTTATTTGACATTTGTTGACCGGGAAAGTCCGACTGGGTCAGGAATCCATTTTCAGCAGAGGCCCGGGGTGAAAAGCTCCACAAAGTAAAACATTTGACATAATAAAGTACAATGATCCTTACATTTACATGTGGAATGTAGCTTATAAAGTTACAAAGGTACTGCTATTGACATATAGGCAGTTGATAATTGTTTACATACAGACGATAAAGTACAGTTTTGTACCTACCATAAATGTAGATGCTAGAGTGTTCACACTGCTGCAGTCATTATACTTGGGTTATCCTGCCGTCAGGCGGTCCCGCAGTTAGCCAGAGTTCCAAAGTCTTGGTCCGGCGTCGGTTGCTGTCGCTTCTTCCCTGACATCAGTGCGCCAGGGGTATATAAGATGCACCCAATGCCATTTTCTTCAGTTTTTCTTGCCCCAGATGTCAGGTGCCCCCAAGTAGGAAGGCAATACATATTGCTAATCAAAAATATACATGTAAAATATATACATGTAAAATAAAAACAATAGCTTCTGTTACCAGCAAATACACCCCAAAGGTTGTATAGGACAGAAAGGTATAGATAAGTCCAGCTAGTAAAGAGGGGATGGAGGGAGGGTAACCTGGACTGCAGCAGTGTGAACACTTGAACATCTACATTTATGGTAGGTACAAAACTGTACTATGTTCATCATGTTACACTGCTGCAGTCATTACACTTGGGTAGAATCCCAAAGCTGAGGTTGGCTGGCTGGTCTACAAAGAGTTAGGTTTGGCTATGAGGCCCTGCAGAACTGCAGTGGCAAAGCCTGCTCTGGATTTAGAGTAAAGAGGCAGGTGGTAATGCTTGGTAAAGGTGTGCACTGAACTCCAAGTTGCAGCCTCCAAAATTTCCTTGGTAGGTACTCCTCTGAGAAAGGCTGTTGAAGTAGCTGTTGCCCTGGTGGAATGTGGCCTAATGTTATTTAGGACTGATTTTCCATGCTGTGTGTAGCAGTACTGAATACAGTGTCCTATCCATTTGGATATAGTCTTCTTTGAGACAGCCTTGCCCTGTGATCCTGCAGCATATGCTACAAACAGTTGCTCAGTTTTCCTGAAAGCCTTTGTTTTGTCAAAGTAGAAGCGCAGCTGCCTGTGTATGTCCAAATAATGCAGAAGTTTCTCCCCTTTATTCTGGGGGTTTGGATAAAAAGTTGGCAAATGGATGGTTTGGTTAAGAGCCACACTAGATACCACCTTTGGCATAAAGGCAGGGTTTGTCCTTAAAGATACCCTTTCCTGATAAAAAATTATAAAAGGTTCCACTGCCATTAATGCCTGTAGCTCTGAGACTCTTCGTGCTGAAGTTACTGCCAGGAGCAGAGCTGTTTTCCATGATAAAAATTTTAGATCGGCTGTATTGGCTGGCTCAAAAGATGGTAGTGTCAGTTTTTCCGAAATGAAGTTGAGGTCCCAAGTTGGTGTTGGTGCTCTCCGGGGCGGTCTTATGTTTTTAGCCCCTCTGAGGTACTGCTTTAACAAGGGATGAAAGAATAAAGGAGGATCCGTGTTGTAATGTGCTGAAATGGCAGAGGCGTAGATCTTAATTGATGAGAAGGATAGGCCTCTGTCCAGCATCTCAGTTGAGTATTGTAAAATCTGAGGAATGTTTGGAACAAGAGGATCAAGGTTTTGAGCCTGGTTCCAGGCGCAGAATCTTTTCCATTTTTCTGAGTAAGCTTTTCTGGTGCTAGGCCTCCTGGCCTCCAAAATGACATCCATAACAGCTTTAGAGAGATGTTGCCTGTTTGACTAATGTATCTGCCATGCAGCCAGGTTTAGGGTTTTGAGCTGACCGTGCAGGATCTGATTGTTTTGTTGAGTCAGAAGGTGTGGAATTTGAGGCAAAATCCATGGTGGGCCTTGAGCCAAGTTCCTTAAGATAGGGTACCAGTGCTGGTGTGGCCAGTCTGGAGCAATCAGGATCATCTGTGGTTTTTCTTGTCTGGCTTTTAGGAGTACCTTTGAAAGGAGAGGTAGTGGCGGGAAGGCATAAACTTTTAGGTTTTTCCAGCTGAACAGAAGAGCATCCACTTTCCAAGCTGGTTTGTGGTAAGTCCTTGTGCAGAATTTTTGTAGTTGGCAATTCAGTGGGGAGACAAAAAGATCTATGTCTGGGCATCCCCATTTTTGCATTACCATGCTGAAGATTTGTGGATTCAATTTCCATTTGTGAGGGTCCATGATATTTCTGCTTAGATCGTCTGCCAGAGTATTTTTCTTTCCAGGCAGGAATTGTGCTTACAGGTGAACTTGATACGTTAGAGCTGTGTTCCACAAGGTCATGGCTTGCCTGCATAGGGGATAAGAATGAGTGCCCCCTTGCTTGTTTATGTACCACATTACTTTGGTGTTGTCTGTCTTTAGTAATAATTGTCCTGGATGTAGAAGGTCCTTGAAAGCTGTTAGGGCATTTTGAACAGCCAACAACTCTTTTTGATTGATGTGAAGATGCATCTGGTCTGTGGTCCACTTGCCCTGAATGCATTTTCCTGCCATGTGTGCTCCCCAGGCGTAATCCGAAGCATCTGTTGTTAGAGTTTGCCTGGCTGTGGGTTGGGTAAAAGGCTGATCCTTGTTTAGGTGACATGCCTGTGCCCACCATCGAAACTCCTGTTGTAGGCGGGGAATCATTGGTATTACTGCTTCTAAACTGTGAGAGTGTTGAGTTCAAACACTTTTCAGGTACCATTGTAATTTCCTCATATGCAGTTTGGCATATGGTATTAGTAGTATGCAGGATGCCATGAATCCCAGTGCCTGCAGAATTTTTCTTGCAGGGAGATGGGACTTTCTTGCCAGTAATTGAAAATATTGAGTTAGTTGAACTTGTTTGTCTGGCGTGAGGTAAGCCATCTGGGCTGTTGTACTTAAGCTGGCACCCAGGAATATAATCTGTTGTGAGGGCACTAGTTTTGACTTCTTTTCGTTTACTGTGTACCCTAGAGAAATTAGCAACCTTTTTACAAACGTCAGATGCTGTAGAAGAATGTCCTTTGTCTCTGCTTGAATGAGGCAGTTGTCCAGGTATGGATATATTTGAATTCCTTTTTGTCTGAAAAATGCAATTACTGGTGCCAGGCACTTTGTGAAGACCCTGGGCGCAGTAGATAAGCCAAAGGGCAGTGCAGAGAATTGGTTGTGCATTGTGCCAGCTTTGAATCTGAGGAATCTTCTGCAATTTTGTCTGATAGGGACATGCAGGTATGCCTCTGAGGTCCAGAGTAACAAGCCAAGCCTTCTTGCCCAGCATGGGTAGAAGCTGCTGTAATGTCAACATTTTGAATTTTGGAATATCCAGGTAAGTATTCAGAATTGAAAGGTCTAGTATGGGCCTCCAGGCCTTGTCCTTTCTGGGGAACAGGAAGAGTCTTGAGTAAAATCCTTGTCCTTGTTCATGTTGGCTTTCTCCTCAATTATCTTAGTTTTTTTTTTCCTTTCTCTTACAGCTTGAGACCTTGTGCTCTGATACGGGCTATCTTCTCAGCAGCTATCTAGTACTTCTAAGGAACCTCCCAACTGACAGAATATCCTATCGGTAGAACTCACCCTGAAATACTTATACATGTTTTTCCTACTGCCTCATTGTGTAGGTGATTACCTACTGATTTTAAATGTAACTCTAACATATTATACTGTTTATCATATTCCTGATTTTGGGCCAGCACACCCGTGGACCTACCCTGAGGCCATCCATCCCTCTCTCCCCCTTTTTCTCTTCAGCATAAACATGTTTTGAGACTAGGTGTAATTCTTTTGTTTGACCACTAGAGGGCAGCAAAGTACACCTTGTACTTCCTGTATCTTACTCGTATAGTAATACTCTCTAGAGTTGCTGTATGAACCTACTTTTAGCTATCCATGTTTAACTTATCACATAGCTAACCCCATGGAAGAGACATTCTAGACTTAACCTGGTAGTCTGTTAGTAAGACAGAAGAACTAGTAACTTACCTTATCCAAAGTTTGCTGTCTTACTATTGCTTCTTATTTTTCCTTTCTCCCATAAGTAAGACAAAAGGGACTCCACTAGCATTTCACAGGTATTAGTGTCTGTAGGAAGTCCTACATACCTGATAAGGTCTTGGAATTTACAGTCTCACTACAAAACTGATTATCTCTCAGCACTTCTTGGCGATTCCTGCTCCGTTCGCCCTACGGGCTCACTCCGCTCCCCTACCCTACCCCCAATTCCCACCCACCCCCAGTGGTCCTACCCATATACTTCCTATACCACACCCTCTCTCCTGTCCAACCTATCCATGACTCTAATTAATTTACCTAAACCAAACCCATCCTTTACAGCTTTTCCAGTACCCTCCCTTTTACAACCCTACATACACTATTTACATCAGTCACTCCACCTTTAGTAGTTTTTAGTCTACACCTCCTTAATTTTTCACTTCCCTAACAACCTCATTAATCTCACAAGCTCGTTATCTCTTCTACCCTACCCCATCTTCTTACAACTTCTTATCCTTCTCATTTCTCTTCTATTACCTCCCCATCTTATCTATATACTACTTAAAGAATACTCCTTTACTTGTAACATTTATTTTCCCCTCAAATACCCTACCTTAACTTCTCAACTGTTATTTCCTGCCTTTCCCACCACAAACAGTTTGCACTTACTAAGTAATATGTCTACAATAACTAAAACTATCTTATCCTTAGTAATACTCTCAGCCACTCTTATACCTATCCTTACCACTACCTATCTCCTCACCTCTTTTGAAAATGTAAAATGCTACTACTTTAACTACTCTCCTAAACACACATTACTATACAACACCACCTTTACACATCCCCAAATAAATATCACCTCTACTTCTAGCTACTTGCTACCTAAATATCATAGTCTTACACCCATGAAATTAAACCAGCCCTCAATAAAAACAATTAAAAAATCTACTTACCCTTAATTCTCACCCTCTTTCTGTACTAAAATCACCCACCTTAAAAGATGGTGACATCCACCCTAACCCAGGCCCTTCTAATCTCGCCACTTCACCTATTCTTAGCACCCCTCCCAACACCTTAACTTCCCAGACCAGTCCCTCTAACCTCCTACTAATAGGTCATCTTAATATCCACAGTATTAACAACAAAGTTGCCCATCTCCATGCCCTTTTAGATTTTCACTCCTTTGACATCCTCTGTCTTACAGAAACCTGGTTAAAACCCACAACAAAGGATAAAGAAATTATCCCCCCAGGGTATAATATACTAAGACTCGATAGAGTAAAATGCAAAGGAGGTGGAGTAGCCTTACTGTTCAAAAATGACCTACACATCTCCTCTATACCCTATAACCCACCTGAAAATAGTAAAGTTGAACTCTTAATCACCAAATTCCATCTCAATTCTAACAAAGCAATATATATAATCTGCATCTACCTACCACCAGGCAATAACACTGCTACAATAGAGGATACCCTGTGTTGGTTATCTACTACTTTTCCACAAGAAACTATTATTCTAGGAGATGTCAACACTGACTGGAATAGTATAAATGCAGACAAACCTTCCTCTCACATTAATCTGCATGGCTTTTATCAAACCATCTCTACCACCACTAGAATTAACAAACCTAATAATAAAGAAACTATACTAGATTGGATACTAATCAATAAACAAGAACATACTTATAAAGTAGGGACCCTACCTGATGATGTCAGTGACCACATGCTCACCTACATCATTAGACAAAGGCATGACACTACAAATGCCCCCAACTATAGGACCTTTCGATCTAAGAAAAATTTTCAGCCTGCACTATTTCTAACAGAACTTAGTGCCTGTGACTGGAACCCTCTAAAAACTCTCCCTCTTGAAGAAGCTACTAAATATTTCAACAACAAATTCTTAACAATCCTCGACAGACATGCACCTAAATGATCCATTAGAACAAAATCCAAACTTGCCCCATGGCTCTCAAAAGATACCAGACAAAAAATTTTACTTAGAAATAAGTCCTGGACTAAGTGGAGAGCAACCAGAAATACCCCAGATCAACAAACCTTTAGACAGTTGAGAAATGCTACAAAAAGCAATTCTCTCTCTGATAAAAAAAAACTACTTTTGCAAACTGCAGCAAAATCACCACACTAATCCACAAAAGTTCTGGGCAAGCATAAATAACTTCCTTCACCCTGGCCAATCTAGCACTCCTTCCCCTCTAGGGTCAGAAAACAATACCTCCCATCAAACTGCCAATACCTTTAACACTTCTTCACAAATACCATACAATCTCTAGCCAACCAACTAGCAACAGATAACTCTGATCTACCTAACTCCTTACCTCATACTCAGCCTACATTCCAACTAAAACCCATCCCTACCTCCTACATCTATAAACTTATCCACAAACTCAAACCTTGTACCCCCTCAGCCGATAACTTGCCATCTGAATACCTTCAGCAAGCTGCCAAAGTAGTTGCCTATCCTATATCCATCCTGATTAACCGTACCATAACCGAAGGAACCATTCCAGATCTCTGGAAAATCTCTCATATTATTCCTTTACACAAAGGAGGTAATGCTACTGACTATTCTAACTACAGGCCTATAGCCCTCCTTTCTCCAATAGCCAAAATTATGGAGAAATGTATTCACCAACAGCTTATGAACCACTTACTAAAACATAACATTCTAGCTAACTGTCAGCATGGTTTCAGGCCTTATCATAGTACCACCTCAGCTCTCCTATCCTTCACCAACACCATTAATAATAACTTAATAATAACAGCCTCTCATCAGCACTCTTTCTCGACCTGTCTAAAGCCTTTGATATGGTTAACCATCGCCTACTCTTGAATACTCTGTCATCCTTCTCTCTTGACACCAAAGCAATTCTCTGGTTTAAGTCCTACCTTAGTAATAGACAGCAAGCAGTCCTTTGGGACAATCAACTATCTTCTCACCTTCCCATTTCCCTAGGAGTCCCGCAAGGCTCCATTCTTGGTCCACTCCTATTCTCATTCTTGGTCCACTCCTATTCTCATTCTTGGTCCACTCCTATTCTCATTCTTGGTCCACTCCTATTCTCATTATTCATCAATGACCTTCAAATAGCCATTCCTCTAATCACCTGTATACAATATGCTGATGATTCTACAATCATATGCTCTGCCAGCTCTATATCTGAACTTCAGTCTTTAACCCAAACAGCTTTCAACACTGTAGAGTCATGGTTCTCTAGATGGTGCCTTCTTTTGAACACAAAAAAGACCAAGCTACTATTGTTTACGCCAAACACTAAGTCACCCCTCATAGATTTCTCCATTCAATCTAGCAATGGTGCCCTTATATCCCCAGACTTTTCCAGCAAACTATTAGGAATTACAATTGATAACAATCTCACCTTTGACATTCACATTAATAACGCCATTAAATCTGTTAATAAAAAACTGGGCTCCCTATATAGGATAAAACCTTTCTTGACTCCAACTGCCAGAAAGACTATTGCCCACTCCCACCTAATTTCAACACTACTGTATGCAGCTCCCATATATACTAATCTAAAAAAAAGTAATCTTACCAAACTATCCAACTCCTATAATAGTATTGATAGATTTGCCACTGGAAACCCATATAGAACTCACCATTGTCATAACCTTCATCAACTAGACTGGCTGGAACTAAAAAACCTTCTGATACTTTCCCAACTTACCATCACTCACAAAATTTTTTATCAACCTAATACACCAGTACTAAACAACCTTATATCACCCTATAGGAATCTTGAGTCCTTACGCTCCTCCAATAAACTACTTACTAGGACCACCAAGTCAAACAACTTAGCTGGTGACTCACTATTCTCAAATACCGTGGGAAACAATGGAACCTCTTGCCCTCTGACCTTACCACACTTCCATCCCTCTCTCTCTTCAGTCTTAAGGCATACCTTAAAAATCACTGGCTATGCCCTTGCTGTTACCCAGACTGATCCTCTGGACTTCTCATTGTCATCTCTTGGCCTCCCACTATCCTATTCTCCTTCCTATATTCTCCCCTAAATTAGAAGGTACTTAAGTAATCTCTACTACTTGACAACAATTAGATTCTTGTCTGCTGAGATATCAATGCACCCTGTTGGTAGTATTCCCTGCCTCTTAATTAATATACCCTCCTTTTTTTCTCTCCCTTCCTTTTTTTTCTAATAATATGTCTAGCATATAATCCTTAGGAAAAGTAACTGTCTGCATAAACTAGATTTACCAAAGTTGTAAAGGTATTTTTCTAATAGTGTCTTGGGATTGCCCTAGACTTACATGCTGTAAAATGTTCTGTAAATGTACGATGCATCTAGTTTAGTATGTCCTTTTGTCTTCCTAGAATTTATAGCTAATACCTTTTTGTCTATTTTAAACCTTTTGGTGTGGTGGTGGTATGTTTTACAATTGGAGCTTTTCTCCTCGAGCCTCTGCTGAAAATGGAAATATATCCAGCTGGACTAGCCCGGTTAACAAATGTTAAATAAATAAATAAATAAAATAAATGTTGTGGTACTTTTTGAATAGTTCTCATGTCCATGAGGGCTGAAATTTGTTTTTGTGCCTCTGCCCATTGATTTTGTGGCAGGTCTGGCATTCCTTTTAGCCTTGGTAAAGTATGAAAGTGGAATCTGTAACCTTGAGACACAATATTCAGGACCCATTTGTCTTGGGTGATTGTTTGCCAGTTTTGAGAAAAAAGTGCTAGTTTTCCCCCTAAGGGGGCTTCCAAAAGGGACGTGCTTGGCGTACGAAGGGGAAAGTCATTGTGACTGTTTCCTGTAAGGTTGAGACTTGTCCTCACCACCTTTTGGGGTTGAGGTGCCCCACTGTCGCTGTCTGTTTGAGCCTTGGGGTTGAGATCTGCCCCTTGGGTGTCTGTATCTGCCTCTCTGTGGCCTGTCTGACACTGGAAAGACCAATTCTTTGTTGGCCAATTTCTGTTAAACCGAGGTGGCTGTACCTGTAAGAAATCATTGATTGTTTGCATAGATTTAGCTTCATCCTCCATTTTCTTTAACACCTCTTCTGTCTTAACACCAAACAAAAGTATCATGCTGTAAAGGAGCATCCAATAATTTTGCCTTAACATGATCAGGTAAACTTTGTTCTTTTAACCAAGCATGTCTTCGAATCACAGAACCTGTAACTGCGGCTCTACAAGAGGCCTCTAAAGAATCAAAACCACATTGCAGAGTATGTTTTCCCACCTGTTCAACTGCATGCAATAAATCCTGCATTTCTTTACAATCAGGAGCTTCTGAGCTTGCAAGCATTTTCTGTTTTAACTGAGCCATTAAATATTGTTGGTACTTAAGCATGTGAAACTGGCAATTTAAAGCTCTTACTGCTAAAGTTGCAGAAGTGTATACTTTCTTCCCCCATCTATCCAAAGCTCTGGAATCTCTGTCAGAGGGTACTGGATTTTTTGCAATGGAAGCCTTAACCCCTTTTGGACCCTGGGAAACAGTTTCTGGATCAGCAGAAGGGTTTTTGTAAAGAAACTTGAGAGAGCCAGGGACTCTGTAATACCTATCTGGCTTGGCTGGTGCAGGGAGCAAAGAGTCAGGAGATAAACTGGATTCAGAGAACACATCATCCACAATATCTAGCACAGGCGGAATAGCCAGGGGCCTGTGCCGAGGCAATAAAAGGAAATCCCTGAGCCTTTTCTTGGATTCTGAGTAATCCTGACTTTCCCAATGGAAATGCTCCATCATGGTATGTAAAGTTTCCCCAAAAGAATAATCCTCAGGAGGAGAGGCTGAAGGGATAGATTCTTCAGCATCAGAGTCCTCATAGGGGGGTCTGAAGAGGAATCAGAGGAAATGGAAACCTGATCAGAGCAGTCATAGCCTGTATCCTGCCTAGGCCTTTTCTCAGGAGGGGGGATGGGAACCCCTGATTAGAGTAATGAGGTCTTCGGCCATTTTGAGCATCTGTTTCTTAGGCATGGAGGACTGTCCAGGAGAATGCTGTACTTGTTTCTTCGTCTTTAATGGTACCTTTGTCTTGGCTGTTGTCTTAATGGTAAGTTGTGAAGGTCTGAAAACACCCTCAGAAGCCGATGCCTGCGCAGCGGTTCTGGACCCATCTGAGGGATTAGTTTCCGTAGGCCCAATACCTTGAGTTTCCACATGCCTAGATGTCTCCACGTGGGAGTCGGGAGCGGCCTGTGGCTCTGAGGTAGCAGATGTCAGGGGCTGCGAAAGCGCCTCACTGAGAACCGGCGACTGGCCTAGAAGAGGTTTTGTCGTCGGTTTTGGACCTCGGATGCCTGTCTTTATCCTTGTCTTTGCGTTTTTTTCGGTATTGAGGTCGTCGGCTGATCCAACGGCATTGTATAATTGAACCTTCGGCCAAAGTAGTGCAAAGCAAAATCAAAACGTCTTTTTATAGTGTGTCTGTTAAATCTAGCACAAAACCGACAACTAGTGACGTCGTGATCAGGGCCTAGGCATGGAATACAGTAAGAGTGGAAGTCCTTATGAGGTATTTGCTTCCCACAAGAAATACAATTATTAACTTTTTCTGACATCGGTCTGAGGCAAGAAAAAAGTTTCCTCAATGGGGTACTTAGCTTTATTGAAGACTTTGGATCTGAAATTAGACTTCGAAAATCTCAGGAGTCGGCCGACCAGCACTTGCGAACTGCTTCTGCTTCAGGCACCGCACGGCAAGAAAGACTGAAGAAAATGGCGTTGGGTGCATCTTGTATACCCCTGGTGCACTGACGTCAGGGAAGAAGCAACAGCAACCAACACCGGACCAAGATTTTGGAACTCAGGCCAACTGCAGGACCGCCTGACGGCAGGATAACCCAAGTGTAATGACTGCAGCAGTGTAACACGATGAACATCAATTTACAACAGTAATTTGCAAGTACAGAAATATGGGTTAATACAATTAATCTACATACATTAGCGGACCGGAGTTTCGCTGTGGTGACCCCTAACCGGGAAAAGCCGAAGGACACAACAACAACAACAACCTTTTTAGGTGGGCTTAGTGTACACATTTGAAAGTAGAGCTACAGGGATTTTTTTTTATTTTGTTTAGGTACACCGCTGGTAGACCTTTGGGAAACAGATTAAAAGAAAGTAAAAGTTAGTTAATGTACATTAGTAAGACTAGCAGCCAATTTGAAGAGGGAAAGGGGGAGCTTAATATTTCAAGTTAGAACTTAAACAGGTTGCTGTGTATTTAGAGGGGGGACTGAAAAGAAGGTGGGGTAAAGCAGAACTGGGGAGGGGGATGAAGGAGGAAGTATAGCAGAGTTAATGGAGAGGAAAGGTAGGGGGCGGGAGTAGGGTTTAGCTAGGTCTAGTGGAGCAGGAGTAGTTAGGTGTTTTGGAACAGGGCAGACGCATGCATCTTGAAGATTTTTTTTAGCGCAATTTTAAAATTCTTGTAGTTTGTAATTGCTCTGAGGCTGGCTGGTAAGGCATTCCAGAGTTTACCTACTGTGTAGGAGTACAGACAAATGTCCAGCTTTTTTGTTTGTCTGTATGGGATTACTAGTTGCCTTCAGAATGGAGTGTTCTGGTTTGGATGAGTGAGTTAAGTGCTGGCCAGTTATTGGGTTGATATACAACTGTGTGGCACATTGAGTTGTGGGTGGTCTAGGAGGTGTGGAAGTTTGAGCCAGTTGAGGGGACTGAGGGCTATGCAGTGGTGTGCGTTATGGGGGGCATTTATAGCAAATTTAGCAATTTTATTACAGCAGGATTCCAGTTTGTTTTTTAGGGTAATCTGAATGTTTGTCAGAATGGGAGCACTGCAGAGAAAAGGGGAGCAGGTAAGTAGTAGCCAAGGTGGTTTTGGTAGTTGAGTTCATAAAGTGTCTGTGCCGATCCAGCATTCCTAATTTGCAGCAAGTTTTTTTATAGCATTGGGTATATGTAGATCAAAGGAAAGCTTATTGTCTCTGGTTACTCCTAATAGTTTGGCTTGGGAAACTACTTCCAGCTGATATTGTTTTGTTTAGTGATATGATCTTTAAGTCGGCTAAGAGATTTTTGGGTGTGAAAAGGAAAAGTACTATTTTATTTGGGTCCAGTAGGAGTTGTGCATTGTTTAGCCAGGTTTCTATACAGGTGAAGGCAGTTTGGGTTAAATGTTGAAATTGTTTTATATTGTTGGAGAAGGGGATGATGATAATAGAATCATCGGCATATTGTATTAGGGAGCTTTGGTGGGAGGTGGAGCGAAGGTTATTAAAGAAGATGTTAAACAGTAATGTTCTGAGAATGGACCCCTGAGGAACTCCAGTGCTATTAAGTTAGAGAGGGCTCCCTACCATTTTATGCACTGTCTGTGTGTTAAGTAACTGCTGAACCTTGGTTGAGTAGTAGGGGAAAGACCGAGGGTAGAGAAAAGTTGTAGTAGTTTTGGATGGGAAATGGTATCAAAGGCTTTGGATAGATCAAGAAATATTTCGGAAGTTAGTAGTCATTCACCCCTGGCTTTGTTGACTGTATCGGTAAAAGGAGAGTAAATGCAGTAGTTGTACTATGTGAAGGTCTGAAGCCACGTTGGGTGGGGGTGAGTAAATTGATTTGTAGGGTATGATTAAGTAGCTGTTTATGTATACATTTTTCTAATAGTTTGGATAGGGGAGATAGTATAGCAATGGGGTGATAACTGGAAATGTCATAGTTCTTACTGCCTTTGTGTAAGGGGGTTATTATGGGCAACAACAGATGGGGCAAATATTTGTCCCACGCCTTCTTCAACTGGTCTGCAAATGCCTGTAGCATGGACTTGACTGTAGAGTTTAACCTCTCAACAAGACCATTAGTCTGGGGATGGTAGGGGGTTGTCTTCAGGTGCTTCACCCCACAGTAATTCCATACACAAGCCAACAGGCCTGACATGAAATTGGCACCTCTGTCAGTCAGTATTTATTTTGGACAACCTACCCTGCTGAAAATCTCTAGCAAATTATTTGCTACCTTTTCTGCTTCAATGGAGGACAAAGCCACTGCCTCAGGGTATCTTGTAGCATAATCTACTATCACCAGGATATACTTTTTCCCTGTGGAATTTGAGATACTCCGAGGCCCCACAATATCCATGGCTACCCTCTGAAATGGCTCCTCAATCACAGGCAAAGGCATCAAAGGAACTCTCACCTTGTCTCCTGCCTTTTGGCACTGCTCACAAGTCCTGCAGTATCCTGTTACATCTCTGGAAATTCCAGGTCAATAGAAGTTTTGCATAATATGTCTCTTTGTATGTTTTATGCCCATATGACCTACAAAGGGAATATCATGGGCTATGGCTAGAAGCACCAGATGGTAGGCTCTAGGCACTAACAACTGCTGTATCCTCTCACCACCTAGCCCTCCCTCAGGGGTCCACTCTCTATACAGTAACCCCTTGTCCCAGTATACAGATTCCCCCTTCCCTTGAGAATCAGGTGCTTCGCTAGCTACCTGCCTCAGGCCTTGCAATGTAGGGTCTGAGAGCTGAGCCTGTCTCAACTCTCTCTTTGTAACCCTTCTTCCCAGCTCCCCTTCCACAGGAAGTCTGGCATCCTCTGACAGCAGTGCCTCACTGTCACCCTGGGTACTACTACTCACCTTACCTTAGCTGTCACTCTGTCCAAGGGAACATCAGCACCCACAAGCAACTGTGGCTCACCTTCAGTCTCACTGCTACAGAGTAGCTCCCTCCCTGAAGTAACCACCTCACCAGTCCTGGCTGCATGTATGCGGTCTGTCTGGTTCTCTCCCAGGCTACCAGACCCACATGCTTGTCTACAAGACAGACTGCATGTAACTGCATTAACACATAGTACTGCCTCATCAAAATATTTCCCTATCAGGACATCTGCAGGATGGTAGTTTGGTACCCCTGTTGTCTCAAGACAAGCTACTATTGGCATTTTGTCCTTCCCACTTCCTGGCTCCCTCAACTTTTGTTCCCCACCTTGCCTCTGTGTTAATCTACATGCCACATGGCCCCACTGGTTGCACTCAAAACATTTAACACTAGGTCCTGGACATGTACCTGGACTAGTGGCTTCCCTTGCTACTGGCAGATTCTGTTGGGGCAGTGTGGGCTACCCACCATGGGTTCCTTTAGACCCATGAGCAGCACTGATGGTCCCTTTCCTGTGCAGGGATGCCCTGCTTGCTAGGTATAGGTCTCCCTTCTTCCCCAGCTCATCTGTAGTAGTACACTGTATCAGCTAACCAGATCCTTATGTCCTCAGGCAAAGTGCTAAGGGCGTGCTCCCTCACCAAAAGGTTTGCCAGCCCTTCAGAAGTAGCAAACTGACATCCACTCACCCACCTATGAAAATAAGTGCTCAGTTCAGCAACATATTCACACACACTTTCATCTGCCTTGCGTCTATGCTCACGAAACTTTTTCCTACAAGTTTCAGGTGTTAGCTTAAAAAATTCTAACAGACAATTCTTAACAGCAGTATAATTTAAGAAATCGTTGTCTGACAGTTTGGAAAGTACATTTACAGCTTTACCACGGAGTAAGGGGGTCAGGAACCGTACCCACAACCTTTGGTCATCATACTGTTTACATACCCTTTCAAACATATGAATAAAACTATCAAAATTATCCCTCTCTGTAAACTGCAGAAGAAATTTACTGACCTTTTGTGCTTCTAGTGTCCGATTACTCCCTTCCCCATTCCCTCTATGACTCTGGCGAAGAGTCAACATCTCCTTTTCATGCTGCCTCGGCCTCTCCTTTTCCTCAGCTTCCAGGCATAGCAGTTTCTCATTCTCCTTAGCCTGTAGATGTCTCAGTCTCTCTGCTGCTTCTGTTTCCAAATGCCTGGCCTCCAACTCAAGTTGCTTTAGCTTCAGATGGATTTTTAACTCCTCTGCAGAAAGGGTGAGCTGTCCATTCTCTTGAGTGTTGTATATCTCCACGGCAAGTCTGATCGCCCTCCTGACTGTTTTTCTGATGCAGCTGTGACCAAAGCTGCAATCATGTCTGCCTTAGTCAGGTTTCCATACACCATTCCCTTAGCCTGGCACATCTCAGCCAACTGGCTCCTTGTCAGGTTGCCATACTCCTCAGCTGACATGCTTGCCTGCTCTCCCTGACTAACTAAGCTAACAAAAGAAATAAAACAATTGTGATCTGAACTCTGAATATTCACTGCGTGGCTGATTTAGAGTACAAAAACACTTTCAGTGATCACTGTACACAAGCTACAGGAATTCACTATCCACACCACTACAAGCCAACTGCCAACCAATTAATATGTGGTGTGGATATCCCACCACTGCCAACCAATTAGTATGTGATGCCAGTGCACTGGCCCAGTAATCAAGGAGCCTCAATCCTCACCAATAACACCAGTGAGGGGCATCCATATTGGGAAGGATAACAAATACACACACAGTAACGTACAATTTTCCTTAAGAGCACACAGAGATCACAGTCAGTCTGGGGCTGGTTTCTCCCTTTCTTTCCAGATCCCCAATAAGGGTACAGATCTCAGCCGAGTAGTCAAGCCAAAACCTCCAGTGCCCTCTCTGTCCAAACAGTGCTTCGTGTCCCTGCCCAAGTAGCTGACACACACACTTTGAGATTTGGTCTACATACAAACACACAGACACTCCTGGGGAAGGCTGTAACAGGTTCTCCAGCTATGCCTCCTCCTGCCAGGCTATAAGGTAGTAATCACTGCCACCAACTACTCTTATCAGCTACTAAAAAGGCCCTTAACAAAGGGTGCCCAATTATACTGTGCAGTATTATTATCCAAATAGTAAGTGGACTAACAGCAAGGCTTATTGGAGTGACTTTGTTCAGTATCACCAAATACATGCAAGTACTCTAGAGCTTAAATTTTCTCTCCACAAAATAGCCACAATTGAAAGGTTTAAAGATATTTAATAATAAATAATAAAAAACACAAGACAAATCTTTTCAATTCAACACAGTGCTAGTCAAGTGTTCGGAAATCACAAGAAAATGCTTAAAATAATACTGTAGAATAGTCTGACAAATATTGAAAACAGCTAAACTAAAACTGACTAAATTATCTAACTCTAAGAGCAATCACATTTCTAAATAAACTTACATATAGAGCAAAGGCAGGGTACTGGTGAGTGGTGTTCTTCAGACTAAATCCAAAATGCTCAGATTCTCTCTTTCTGAGAAAGTCTTAAACATAATACATCACTGCTGACTCATTTTAGATTACATCATTCTTCCCTGGTTCCCAAGCTAACAGAAACTCAGAGTTTTAACATTTCTTTGATCTTGCACCTGGCCAGGAAACGTCATCATAAAAGACGGTATATATGTAAAATTTACAATTAACTCTAGTCTCAAAATAACAGAAGGAATTCCTCAGTCCAGACATTATGTCTCTGAGCTTTGAGATCAGTGATATAATGCTTGACGTTTCAGTTTTCTTCCAGCAGAGTACACTGTGGCTACATTCTGAAGTTCAACATTTAACACAGTTTTCTTACATTTAAGAGGACAAGCCTGTGGATTATATTCACATTTACAATGACATAGAATTATCTACAAAGTCCTACCTAGTTAGGCTGGCAGTCTTCATATATCTTCACAGGAGAAACAGTGTTTCTTATCATGGTTTACCTTTTTTTTGCTAGATTACACAGCTGTTTATACTTTTGGTAATTTGGTTCATTTCTGTTTTTTTTTTTTTTGTCAATCTTGTCAGGCATTGTCTCTTGTGACTAGTAGTTTTTTGGTGGCTTTGGTTAACCAGGGAGCATGATTAAGTTTTTATTCTTTCAGTGCAGAGGGGGGATAGATTGTTCAGGGTGTCTAGGAATATTTTGTTTAAATGGCTGACTGCATAGACTAATGGTAGGGATTTAATAGACCAGTTTAAAGATTTTATTATAGAGTTAAACTGGCATTCGTTGAAGTTAATAAATTACATGAGGTTTTATAGGTGTGCTTTTAGGTGTTGTGGGTTATGGTTCTGTAAGTAAAGGTGGGTAGGTGGTCACTTAAATTATTTGGTAGAGTTCCAGAGATTTATGTGGATCTGAAACTAGGATCTAGTCAAGTGTAGTTCCTTGGTCTTTATTTTTTGAAATTCTAGTTGGAGCAGAGATAAGTTGAGTAAAACCACATAGGTTTATGCTATTGGTGGTGTAGTCGGAGTTTAGATTTTTGCCAATTTATGCTAGTGTCCCCCATGATGGTTTCACTGGATAAGTTTTGAGAGATCCAGGTTACAATGACTTCTAGTATGAGGATATTATTCCCTGGAGAATATGTAGGACTGTAATGCAGTTTGGTGTTTCTGATTTTTGGGAGGCCAAGATAATTTCAGTGGTAGAAAAGGAGGGGATGGGTTTAGGATAGTTTTAGGGTAGATTAAAGCTACACCCCACCCCTTTTTTTGAGTTCGGTCTGCTCTAATCATGTTCTAGCCTGGTGGGAGTAGTTCAGTATCTTTAATCATCCACTATCACTCCTAATAATTTGCTATGAAAAGTGACTTCAATGGTTGTATTATCAAGAGAGAGGACTTTAAATTTTGTTTTTCCATGAGAGAAGAATTTGGGGGGAGAAAAGTAGTGGTTAATTTTAGTTTTTTCATGAGAGAAGAATTTGGGGGGAGAAAAGTGGTGGTTTGGTCTTTTTTGGGTTGAACATAAGTTGTGCATTACAAAGCCATGTTTCAGTGGCTGTTGAAGCATCCAAGGTAATACCTGGAGGTGTACCATGTTGTGAGATGTGCAAATGAAAGTGGAATCATCTATGTATTGTATTAGGGTGGCCTGTTGTATGGAAGTATAGAAGATGTTGGTGAAAAAGTTAAAGAGGAGGGAACCAAGGACAGAGCCTTGTGGTACACCGGTGGTGACTGGGAGGTAAGGAAAGAAGGTGGAGTGCCAATTTTACTGATGGATACATATTGGGTAGGTAGCTTTTGAACCACAGAAGGGATGGCTGACAGAGACCTAGGGAGGACAACTGAATAGAAATTTGCTGTGACAAACACTGTTGAGGGCTTTAGACAAGTATATAAATAAGGAAAAGACTAGTTTGCCATTACCTGTAGCTTTACTGACAGTATCTATATAGGTTAGAAGGGCAGTGCTAGTACTATGGGAAGGTCAGAAGCCATGTTATGTAAGGGACAGGGTTCTTCCTGCAGGAGATTGTATTCAAAAACAATTGCTAGACTTTTTTCAAATATTTTGGCAAGGGGGAGATAAGATTGCTATAGGTCTAAAGTTATTAATGTCTGTTGAATTTCCTCCTTTATGCAGAGGGATAATGTGTAACTTTTTCCAGACAGCGGGAACACGGGGTTCCTGGACTGACCTATTTATAAGGATTTAAACAGAATAGGCAATGCTATTGGCTAATATTTTTAGGTACTCGCTTGGAAGGTCATCAGCTGATGAAAAGCAAGATTTAACGAAGAGTAGTTTTATAAAGGATGTGGACATAGGTTTGAAGTTGAAAGTGGATGTGGTGATATGTGGCTGTTGGGCAGGGTTGGGATAAGACATTGAGGAATCCTTCGTTAAAAATACCATACTATCTATAAAATAAGAAGTGAAATGTAATGCAATTTTAAGTGGCGAGTTATTGGGAGAGGGGTTTGGGTTGAATTTTTGGCCTGGGTGTTAAGATTTCTTTAATAACTGTCCAAACTTTTTTAGGGTTGTATTTAGTATTATTTTGAAAGTTATTGTAGTATAGTTGTTTTTCTTTACTTGCTTTTTCATATGATTGCGAAGCATTCTGAAGTTTAAGATATTTAAGTGTTTTATATTTTTGCCACTCATTCTATGCTTTTTCTCTATCCTGTAATAGCTTTGTACTCTTTTTGGATAGACAAATTGTATTATTTGTTTTCAGTCTCTTCCTTATAGGAGGTGCAAAGGCTATTTATAATATTTAGAAAAGTTGTAATGAATTCAATTACACCATCATCTAAATGGAGGATTTTTAGGAAGTTCCAGTTAACAGATGACAGTTTAGTAATGAACTTTTCTGGGTTAAACTTGAAAAGGTTACGTGTTTTATAAATATGCTGTTTAACTGGATGTGTGCGATGTCTAATCATATAGACTAGAAGATTATCAAGGAGAGAGTCTGACACTACTTGTGGTGGAGTAACCACACAGCATCATCATTCTCCCAACCACTGCCAACATAATCTAGTATTACTTCTGTTTGAGTGCTGCTCCCATCCTCCTCCTATCCTTCCAGCACATTATCCCAGAGTTTCCATTTACTCCTATGAAATTCACTCTTACATTTAAGAATTATTTGATTTTTTTTAACTATTCAGATAACTTCTTCTATGTTTTGTTCTTTTAACCTTTTCTACTTTATAATTTTAGCTTTGTTAACCCGCCAGTATCAATACCAGGAAATATATGACATGTAATGTCTCTCAAGTTACCTGTCCAGCTTAGATAAAACTGTAGCTCCACTAACTACAAATCATAACCCAAATTTATTTATTTTACATTTGTTAATCGAGTACAGTCCGGCTGTGCAAGTAGCCCGTTTTCAGCAGAGACCGGGGGAGATAACCTCCATAACAATAGTACAAAAAAATTACAAACATTTTTAAAAGATTTACAAACAATATACAAAATGTTTGACAGCTGCAAACAATCACAATTTACAAAAAGGTTAATGCAAAACAGAAAATATTACATTTCCTAAGCCTTACTACAAACAATAATATAAAACCCATTAGATATACAACTTAAAACCATTGTGGTATTTTCATTTGGTAGAAGTAAGACAAGAAGATAGCAGAATAGAAAATATTTGATCAAAGGCATGAGAAACTAGCCAGGAATATTACAGGGGCATAGCCATTGTCGAGTAAGGTATTCCTTTAGGAGTTTTTTGAAGCTATGACAATCTGTGTTTAAGATATTCTGGGGTAACAGGTTCCACTGTTTGACTACTTTGAAGGAGAAGAGAGAGCCACCACAGCAATTATGGGACTTTGTTACCTTGAGTATAAAAGATTATCGGATGATATAAAGGATCCTGGGGTCGGTATTTAGTTGCACTAGGTTGGTGAGTGCAGAGCAGTTTTCAGGTTTGTGGATAATGGAGTGGACAGCGGTGAGCTAACTGAGCAATAACAAATTGGGAAATTCAAGCCAGTGTAATTTTTAAAGAGCAAGGCAATGATGGATCCTGTTGGGTATATTATCAGCAAATTCTGCTATTTTGTTATAGCAGGAATCAAGTACATGTAAATCAGACTTGCACAGGTTAGTGAAAAGTTGAGAAGAGTAGATAGGAGGTGGGATCTGGCTGCGGCTAGTCTGGCATTTTGAATAAGGTAAGGTTTGGCCCTATATAGAGCACCAAGTTTGATGTGAACTTTCTTAATTGTGAGTGATATGTATTGAATGTTAGGTTGTTGAATACTGTGGCACCAAGTAGTTTAGTTTGGTTAACTGGTTCTACTATAGTGCCATTAGTAGAGTAGATGGAGAGAGGAGGAGATTTTGCTTTGGATTTCCTGTTCGAGAAGATTATTAATTTTGTTTTGTTTGGGTTTAGGAGGAGTTGAAGTTCATTTAGGTAATTTTCAATATCTAGAAATGACTATTCCAGTTTATCTTGAAGTTCTTGGGGTGTGGGAGCAGAGCAAATAAGAGTAGCATTGTCAGCATATTGAATGATAGTCTAAACACTGCCACTAAATCTGCTTCTATTTGTGAACATAATAAAAAGGAGAGGGCCAAGGATGGAACTCTGAAGAACACCAACAGAGACTGGGATGAGTGTGGAGAGTTTATTATCCCATTTAATTGCCTGTTATCGATTAATAAGGTAGCTAAAGAAGCAGCTGAGAGCTGTAGAGTTGAGGTTGAAGAAGGCTAGAGTGTTGAGTAGTAGTTGGTGGGATACCATATCAATAGGTTTGGACATATCAAGGAATACAGTAGAAACTAGTTGTCCATTGTTTTTAAGGAGGTTGATGTAGTCAGTGAAACTTATGAGGGCTGTGGAGGTACTGCGTTTTGGATAGAAGCCGTGCTGAGAACTAGATAAGAGGTTACTTGTAGTGAGGTGGTCTAGGAGCTGCTTATGAATACACTTCTCTAAGACGCTGGCTAGGGGTGAGAGAATGGCAATGGGATGATAATTAGAGAGATCTTTAGATGAGCCTCCCTTGTGGAGGGGGATGATATAAAGAAGTTATGTCTTACCATAACGTTCCATCTGTGTTGTAGATCTTTATTCATTCATTACTGTTAAGACTTTGGTTCTGTCCTCGGAACCGACACGGCTATTACCAAGCTCACGCCAGCGAAAAACTCTCATCTAAGACCTACCCACAATGCCCCTTTCATAGTCCCTTCAGATAGAGTTTGCCCACCATTATAGTACAGCAGTAATAAAAGAGACAGTAGGAGGCTCTGTCTGAGCAAATACCTTAACTAATAAGGAAATCCTAAAGTCCACCAGGAGTCCAGACAGGGGGAAGGAGGGCAGGAAGTAATGAATGAATAAAGATCTACAACACAGATGAAATGTTATGGTAAGACATAACTTCTTTATCTGATTTTGTAAATCTTTATTCATTCCTTACTGTTAGAACCGAGTCCCCAGCTACTTGAGTCCTGGGTGGCCCTAAGGAAGGACATTCCTGAGCACCACAGAACCAAAAGATGCTCGTCCTCTGAAGGCCAAATCCAATCTGTAATGAGTGATAAAGGTATGAGGTCTAGCCCAAGTGGCTGCTGTGCAGATATCATCCATAGAAGCTCTGGAATGAAAGGCTACTGAAGTAGCCATCGATCTAGTAGAGTGAGCCTTTATTCTGGAAGGTAAAGACAATTTGTTCTGATGGTAGATGAAAGTAATGGCATTTCTAAGCCAAGAAGATAATGTCATTTTGGAGACAGGCCTACCCAATCTGGGTCCTGCAAAGACCACAAAAACAATTGATCCGTTTTTCTGAAAGATTTAGTTTTGTCCAAGTAGAAACGAAGTTGCCTATGAACAATTAGGGTATGCAAAAGGTACTCTTCTCCATTTGAATGATAGGGGAAGAAAACAGATAGGTCAATAGATTGATTAATGGAAAACCTAAAAATTACCTTGGCCAAAAAGGAGGGGTCAATACGTAGGGACACGCTTTTCCTATGAAAAATCAAGTAAGGTCTCTTGACACTCAAGGCCTGCAACTCTGATACTCTTCTCACTGAGGTAAGGGCTACTAGAAGTAGAGTTTTCCAGGACAAAAATGTCATATCACATGAATTAGAAGGTTCGAAAGGAGGACTTGTTAATGACTGAAGCACCAATGTCAAGTCTCAAAGCTATATAGGAAGCTTGACAGGAGGTTTAACATGTAATGCTCTTTTCATGAAGGTTTTGCACAGTCGGTGTGACATAACAGATGAATTGTCAAATCCATTGTGAAAATTTGCAACAGCTGCTAAATGCACAGTAATTATCGATGCTGAAGCTCATGTGTGTAATAGGGTAGTCAGGTATTGTAGCATCTTCTGAATAGACATGGAAAAGGGGTCTATGTTGTTCTCTGGCCCATCTAGAGAACCTAGCCCACTTACTAGAATACATTTTCCTGGTGGAAAGTTTGTGTGAAGCCTGAAGAATCTCATGAACAGCAGATGAAATATCAGGTTGCCTGGCAATCAACGAAGTGGAGAAACCAAGCTGTGAGCTTGAGGCTGTGGAGACTGGGGTGATTAGTCCCTGAGGATGAGACAGCAGACCTTGGGAATGATCCAGGATCCATGGGCTGTGAGAATCAGATGATGCCATAGAAAGGGAACCAGACTTGCTGGAGCCAATAAGAGGCAATGAGGATCACTTTGCTTCTCAACCTTCGAGCTTTCTGGAGGAATTTCGGGATGAGAGGAAACGGGGGAAAGGCATACAACAGACCCGGGGGCCAATCGTGCATCAAGAGCATCCCTCGATGACCCCCCCCCCCCGAGGGGGAATCAGGACAAAATAGCTTCTGCATTTGTTGTTTAGGGGAGAAGCAAACAGGTTGCAGCAAGGCCTGCCCCAACGGCGGAAGTTCTGATCCGCTATTATAGGACTGAGGGACCACTCATGAGGTATCAGAATGTTCGTGCTCAGATTGTCTGCAATAAGACTGGAACTCCCGGGAATGTGCATTGCTATGAGAAAGCAGTTGGAAGCCATCATCATTGCCAAATTCTCATGGCTTCTCAACACAGGGGGTAAGACCTGGTTCCGCCTTGTTTGTTGATGTACCACACGACGGACATGTCTGACTGAATTGCAATGGTCCAGGAAGGAAGGGGAGTGTGGAACACTTGCAATGCTAAGAGAACTGCCCTCAATTCTAGGATATTTACATGCAAATTGGCCTCCATGGGAGACCAGGTGCCTTGGACTCTTTTTCCCTAGAAATACCCCCCCCCCCGACCCTAACAGGGAAGCGTCCGTGGTCACCGTGGCCCTAGGCTGGGGAAGGCAGAATGGTCGACACCAAAGATTTGATTCTGGTTCATCCACCAAAGCATTTCTTTCTTGCAAAGGTTTGTTAGGCGTATCATGTGGTCGAGAGGGTGGGTTAAGATCGACCATTGTGATGAAAGGAGCCACTATACTAGTCTCATATGCACCGTCACCAGTGGAACCAAGGTAATAGTTGCTGCCATAGATCCCAATAGCTGTAGTACAAGGCATGCTGGTGCAAATGTCTGTGGAAGGAGGACTTGAATCTGGCTTCTTATTTTTGAGAGCCTGTGAGGAAGATGGGAAGCTTGACAGAACGTTGTGTTAAAGATCACTCCAATGAATTCCAGTGCTCTTGTTGGAGACATTTGTGATTTGTCCATGTTGATCGTGATACCTATGCAAAGAACAAGGCCTTGAGTGTAAGAGAGACTGAGAATGAGAAGATTCCTGGTCATGGCGGTAAGGAGCCAATCGTCTAAATATGGAAACACCTGGAATCCTTGTAGTCAGAGATGAGCTACTATGGCTGCCATACATTTGGTGAACACTCTGGGTGCTGTCGAAAAACCAAAGGGCAGTACCCTGAACTGATAGTGATTGGCTCCCAGCCAGAAGTGGAGAAATCTCCAGGAGCATTTGTCCATCTTTATGTGGTAATATGCGTCCTGGAGGTCTATAGAGCACATCCCATTGTCCTTCCCCAGAAAAAGCAGGATGGACTGTACCATGACCATCTGGAATTTTTGAGATTTTATGAATTTGTTTAGTAAGCTGAGATCCAGGATTGGTCTCCAGTCCCCTGTTTTTGGGCACTAAAAAGAACCTAGAGTAAAACTCGGATCCTCTCTGGTCTGGTCAGACTGGCTGGATGACTCTTTCTTAGTAGCTTTCAATTTCTAAGGTTGCAGCCTCTCCCTGACTGGGTGGAACATCAGGGATTTGTTTTTCAGGTCTGGCAGTAAGACCGAATGGAATAGGATAGCCTCAGGATATCATTCTCTGCACCCACGCATCCATTGTTATAAGTTGCCAGGCCTGTAGGTGCAGGGAAAATCGACCCCCGACTGCTTCCAGAGGAAAGCAATCGAGCCACTGTTCAGGAGCACTGGAAGGGTCGGCCAGAGAAGAAATCTCTAGCACCCTGGTTGCATGGACACCCTCTGCCCTGAAAAGGGAGTCTTCTGGATGAGTTGCCCCCTCTGCCCTGGGGGGGGGGGGGGATTGCTCATCACGAGTGTCATGAAAAGATCCTTGGGACTTCTTGAACCACAATTTTTCTCCCCTCTGGTTCCTGAAGTAGGATCTCTAGGGGGAGGAAAAACATATGCCCACAGCAGACAAAGTCTTTCCATCCTTCTCACTATGTGATAGTGTGTCTCTTACTTTGGGACTAAAAAAGGGAAGATTTGTCAACAGGTGCATTGACAAAGGAAGATTTAAAGTGGTCCACGAAATCACACAAACACATCCAAGCATGCCGTCTCATGACGATGCCTGATGCAGCTGCTCGAGCTGCTCCCTCGGTGGGGTGAGAGATCAAGCGCATCGAGGAGTTAGAGATGGATTCCAGGATAGCTAGCTGACAGGCAACAGTATACCATGCACCTCCTCAGGCAGTACCCTCGCCAAAGAGGTGGACATTTCAGAGATTAGGTCTCTTTGGAGGTAAGTAAAGTGTGCCAAATAATTCAGCGACCGGATGGCAAAGGTCGCTGAAACATAGGCCCGCTTCCCCAGTCTGTCCATAGCCTGAGACTCCCTGTTCGGGGGATGAACAGTGGAACTATCTTCTGCCAGTTTCCTCTTGGTGGCCACTGCCATGACCATGGAATCAACTACCAGCTGCTTGGACCAATTGGGCTGGTTTTCAGGGGGTGAATAAAATTTTATCTCGCCTCCGGGTTCAGGTTCTATGTTGTCTGGGGCCTTCCAGCCATGCTGCACAATAAGTTTAACATGCTCATCCACAGGTGGGGTCACCTAGGAAGTAGATGGCTGACCACCGAAGGCCTGCAAGAACACAGATTCCTCCGAAGGGTTGGAGGACTTCCAGTCTCCCCTCTGGCTTGAGGATCTTGAGAATGTCTCCAAATGAGACGTCTTCCGGGGGAGACCGTGGGGACCCTTCGCCCTCATCACAATTGGTGTCTTCGGTGATGGAGTCCTCAGGGGAATCAAGATGCTTCCTCCTGCACAGCTTCTTCTGGGGTGGTTCCCCAGTGGGATCTTTTGAGGAGGACTCCAGAGAAAGGTTCCCTTCAAGGGAAGGTCTTGCGGCTTCTGTGCTCGGGATACCAGAGTAGGGGGCTGGGACAGCTGCATGCTAGAGAGGGGTTCTGGTGTCAATGCCAATAGTGCCAACTGCAAGCCTGTTGAGGCAAGGACTCTCTCCATCATCTGGAAAGCAGGCCCATCCAAGGAGGGATGGGAGCTTGGAACCGAGAAGGACAACCTTGGAACCAGGGTCACACCCCACCCGGAGGAGCCCACCTCCAGGTGAGGAGCTCTGAGAGGACTGGCAGCTGCTGGGAGAGCCATGGCCATAGATGGCACCACCAAAAAAATAGATGCCGAACTAGGAGCCACAGTGCTGACAGCCCAATCACTGCTCTGAGTGTGTGCCAGTTCCAATGGAGCCATTGCACCAAGAGTAATCAATGCCAATAGGGAATCCTCCGCTGTCACAGCCCAGGCAGAATACACCAGGATGGCCATCGGTACAGACATCTCCGGGACATGGGAGGAGGCCGGAGGAGGATATACAGGGGAATATGCTGTGAAAGCTTCCATTCCAAGAGGGAAAGAAGACCTAGCAAGGGTGAGTAATCCTCTAGTGGACAAAAGCTGGTCTACAACATTCAGTACATCTTGTTCTGAAAGACTCCTGGTGGATCTGAAGGAACCTGCTGAAGGAGATTCAGGTCTCTCAAGAAATGGAAAAACTGGTGTCCTAAAAAGGGGTCATAAAAGAGAATATCTGATTTTGGGAAGGTGTCTGATCTTCAGAACCGATGGTGTCAGTGGAACTGTATAAGACATCGGCACCATGGCTGAGGATGGTGCCGATGCAGGTACAGTAGTCAAAGCCTGTGTCAAAACCAAGGTCGGCACCAAAGGGAATGGTACCGAAGCTGGTAGAGTGGTTGGAGTCAGAATCAAGGGTGGCATCAAGAGGAGAAGACATAGAGCCTGGTGCCGAAGTTGTTTGCGCCAAAGGTGCGGGAGAAGCCTGGTGTTGACTCTGTTCCAAGGAAGACAGAGATGTCGGAACAGAGTTACTCCCTTTCTCTTTAGGTTTTTTCACATCTTTATGCTTAGGAGGTGGTGAGACCTCCGTCCTAGAAACGGGCTCGAGAAGGGTGTTTTCATCATACCCTTCAGAATCAGCTTGTTCTTACACTCAGCCAATGTAAGAGTTGTTGAAGCTAGAACAAATATCACAAGATATATTGATGTGATCAACGGGCAAACAATAAACATACCAGGCATGACCATCTGAGTTGGGCATTTTACACCCGCACTTATCACTCTTTAAATTCAAGTTTGACTTTATCAGACATCATGAAAAACTACACTATAGTCCTGAACTACAATTTAACCAACAACAAGGTTAAAGAAGAAGTGTTTTTTTTAAACAGAAAAAGGGAGTACCAACAATGGTACTAAGAAATACCACAAAGTGGTAGGAAAGGGCCTACCAAAGGTAGGGGACAGGGACAGTACAAACGATGGTAAGAAAGAGCTACCAAAGGTAGAGGGTAGGTTTTAGAGAGAAAGTACATATATTTAAAGAGGAAGAGATCATCTTTAGGGAAAGCTGACTAGAGGAAGGTAATTGTATAGCAAAATCACAAAAACACTACACTTAGCTTGAGAGAAGGCTTGGGATGTCTGACGAGGAACGCGGCAAATGAGATCTGAGGAGACTATGAGAGAGGCATTGTGGGTAGGTCTTAGCTGAGAGTTTTTGGCTGGCGCGAGCTTGGTAATGGTCACGTCAGTTCAGAGGACGGAACCAAAGTCCTAACAGTAAGGAATGAATAAAATATTTACATCAGATGGGATATTTTCCTTATCAATTTTTTTTTTAATTCAAATTTTGAATATCCACCTGAAACTCATACAGTTTAGCAAAATATATTTGGAAGTGTATTAATCTCCTTTTATCCCCTCTGATATGCCCAACAATCGGCTCCTACTTCTGGGACATCTTATGAATTCTATTCAGAGTACAGAAATACTTGCGGAGATGTATTCATGTGAATATTTTTCCAAGTCTTTTAGCCTATGTCACTAGTTTAGGTTTCCTGCAGATTTCTGACCACTTATCCTCCAGTAGTCCTTTATCCTCCAGTAGTCCTTTATCTGTTGGTGTTTACCACCCTTGAATTTATCATTATTTTGTTCCCTGCTGCTAATACTTTTGAGATAATACTTACTTATCTTATTGTTCAATTCCGACTACTTTGCCCCTACCATTATTTTAATAAAGTCAGGAGCCGATATCCTCTTCTCTGGATTTCCTTGTCATACTCCTTAATAAAGTCATAATCTCTGTATATTCATTTGGCCTCAGGGATTACACTGCTCACCTACTTTCAGCTGTTCCCTATACCACGTATGACTCTCCCTAGACCATCACATGTGCAGCAACATAGTATCCAACTGATAATCCTAACACTCTCCAAAACTAAAGAACCAATAACTCCAAAAGACCTTCCCCCACCACACCACAGTACCACAGAATATCAACACAGAGTAAGAATAAAAAAATAAAAACATTTATTTGGAAATAAAAGATTATGTGCTTTCACTCCAACAGTACAAACGGAACTTCATCAGACAACACACCAGAAGTCCTGTTTGACAGTCTGATTTGACAGTACTGACAATGAAAAAACTACATGATGCTAAGTAAGCAGGGGGCGGGATATAGAAGGTATTAACCTGCATAATCAAAACATTCACATTTGAGCTGATCTGTTAGCTGTTTTTAGTTGGTTATGGAATCATACGAGAGATGAGAGTTCAGTGAGTGGGGCAACTCTAAGGAATGCCTTTTCTGAGGTAGCTAGTGTATCTGGTCTTTGCAACTGTGAGCTAAGTTGACTTCTTAAATTGTACAGTGTTCCCCACAAAGTGCAGATTTGTCAGGACAGAGCAGTAATTGCAACTGATCAGTATGAAAGTGAACATGGTAGCAGAAATTGAGCTTTTTCTACTATCAAGTTGGGAGAAATGATGTTCAATTTTTGAGGTTGAACAAATGAATTGCACTGTTTTGTTTTAACATGTTTGCTAAGCAGCAATGTTTTATTAAGAGTAGAATGAAATAAGGGACAAGGCATATTCCAATCTTGGAAGGCGTATATATTTTTGCTTACTGCATTCCTTGCCTTTTCACTTAGATGAAAAATTTATAAGAAATATTTGGTTGTGACCTAACTTTATCAGAGTGTCTACGTGAGCGTGGACAGAAAGATGCTGGTCTAGAATTACACCCAGATACTTATGCTGAATAGTGTAGGGTAGTTTATTTAGTAATGGGTCAGAAGCAGTAGTGGGGAAAGCTGACTATACTCTCGAGATGTGCTAAAACAAGATTTGCTCGTGTTGACTGTTAGCTTTTTCCTTGTCAGCCAATTCAATATATGTGCAAAATCATTTTGGACTTCTGTTTAGGAAGCTTAAACATTTGTGTACCGAGGTTAAGGCTGTATCATTGGTATAGAGTGTTAAATTTAAATTTGGGAGGTCATATGTGAGAGAGTTAAATAGCGAAAACAGATGGGAATCTAACACAGAGCCTAGTAATACTCCTTTAGAGAAGCAAAATGTTTAAAAATATTGTTGGCATAGACTAAGACAGTTCTATTATGAGAAAGTTAGGAAACTAATGGATCATATTCATAGAAAAGCTGACAGTGCAATTTCTCTAGGAAAAAGATAGTGATCAACTGTTTCAAAAGCTTGTTTAAGAGCTAGGAAAATAGCAGTAGGTACCAGCCCATTTTCCATGTTAGAAAATTCTGTTGGATAAGCTGTAGAGAGCAGTGAGAGTGTTATAGCTTAGCTGAGGCCATGTTCTTTTTTACTTAAATGCAATATTTAGTGACATACTCAAGGATTTGCTTGTAAACTAACTTTTCAAGCATCTTGACTGATATGCAAACTATTGATCAAAAAACACATTAACTGTTTTGGGTGAGGGGATGTTTGGTAAAGTAATTATTCTACAAGTGTGAAGTTGGGTGAGATAGGATTGGTTGTAAAGATTAAATTAAATATAGACTTAAAGGGAACACTCAAGACAGAGGTACCACCTTGAATTAGGGTGAGAGGGGGCATATGGAAATAAGAGTTGTAGTGATAGCTGCATTTTCTTGCAAGTTTTCAACTGAGGTTTGAGGTAACCTTAAAAGAGAAAGGAGGAAAATCAAGGACTGATTAGAGAGGAGTCTGAGGAGCAGGAAGCTCCAGTGGTAAAAAGCAAGCCTTTTGGGGGTAGTGGATAACAAATGTTAGGTTTTAAATCACTGACACAAATGGAGTTAATATGCAGCTTACAAGTGTCTTCTGGCAAGAAAGTCTTACTACCTATCCCCTTGATGGTTTACTAAAAATTCTTAGGATGCTTTAATAAATGTTTCTGGAATTATTGCAGTTGTTCTTTTTTAGCAAGACTGGTGCTAAGCCTAGCAGATTTTTGAGACACAATCAGCCCATTTGTTAGCATTTGCCTTACTGCACTGAGCGGTGATATGAAAATACCAGAATATATATCCTATGTAATTTTGTTGGACAAGTTATGAGGTGATGAGACAGCAAATGGATAAGAACACCCCACAGTGGAAATGCATTAGGGCATCAGAAGGACAGTGATAGGCATTAAGCTCTAGTAAAAGAGAACTGTTGTCACTGCACTGAAACAAAACTTCTGTAACTGTACAAATGTGTATGTTTTCAAGGGGTCAGGAAAACCCTATGGGAGGGCATTTTCTTCTTTAAACTCATAGCAGTAAGCATTAAAATGCTTAGCAGGGTTTGATGATGATTTGCTAAGCCAGTAGGTATACAAGACTGACTCTTCTTTAAAAAATGGCACCAAGGGGGATACAGAACATCTTAGCCAATATGTGAAAATCCTAAAGACCATCTACCATCACTCTCCTAGAATATCAGTTATGGAGAACAGGTGAAGTCAATTACTTTTCACTTGTAAATGAAAGACACACCCAAAGCTGAAGGTAGCTGGAATAAATACTGCCAATCCAGATGAATAAAATCCAATGTTTTTATTGTAGATAAGTCACTTGTATTTTGGCATCACAGTAATGGTAGGATACTATTCAAGACTAGCTGCTTTCCAACCTCAGAGACACACATATTTGGGATGAAGGGATCCGAGTACCCAGCTGACATCACTAATTTAGTACTATATACGCAAGTGAAGAGATCGGCATGTCCTGGTGACATCACTTACTCCGGTACCATATGTATACTTGGGCTGAAGGGATAAGAGTGCACTGATGACATCACAACTTCTGGCACTTGGGAGACGACCAACACCCCCCCCCCCCTTTGCTCAGCCTAGTAACTGCTGCATCAGTATGTCTGACAATAGAGTCACCTCTTACTAGGATGTTATCAGAAATGGTAGTATGCTCAGACAGCATAAAGGGCTTAGGCATACAGCTTGGGTGACCCTGGTTAGCTGTGTCAGGTGAAGGAGTTGTGAGCATACTAGGTAAATTTTGTGTGTGTGTGTGTGTGTGTGTGTGTGTGTGTGTGTGTGTGTAAGTGAGTGTGCACGAATTACTGAGGCTTAAGTGCCTTTCTGCACTGCCTACAAAGCTGAGAAAGGCAATGTTAGTACTTCACATTTGTTTAGTGTTACTATTCTGGTAAAATAATGTGAGGGGTTAGTGAGCTCAGACAACTGACTGACATGATAAAATTTATCATGTTTACATATGTATCTAAATCTCTCACACATGAGCTTACTGCTAGGTAACAATAATGGGTTTTTAGTGAACATGAGGCAGGTGCTACACTGCCTAAAAGTACTTTGTGCTAAGACAATAGCAGCAAATGAGTTAAGGGCAGACTATGGTCTCAAGGCAAAAGGAAAACTGACTGTAACAAGAAATGTGACAGGATAAGGGTTCAGGAATAATGGGTTTGTGGGAACTATACTTTGCAATGAGAGGGAGACTGGAGGCAACTATACTTTGCAATGAGAGGGAGACTGGAGGCAAAGAACTATTACTCTCATGGCCTCCCAACAAAGAAGAGAGGACTAAGTTCCACCCTCAACCACTTGTTTATGTTCTAAACCACTGCCACCATGGATGTCACCTAAACTGGTGGGGGCAAAGTCCTGAAACACCTGCGAGGAGAGAAGGATGGCCCTTCATTTCTGGAATGCTTATGCTCAGACTGGCCTCCTGAGTTGACCTTAAGGCTTGGATCATCAAAGACTCTCTGCATCCTACAGCAGAAGCATCTGTGATTATTGTCACCCTGTGTGTCAGGGCCTGGATGAGCCAGCCAAGAAACAAATTTGACTTTAGTTCAACAAGAAAGTTGTTCCTTGCACTTTCTGTATATCCTGACTGCAGCATCTAATAGGGTCTACAAGCTGACCCCACTGTACTTTCACAATCCACTGTGGCACCTTCATGAAATATCAGGTGTGAACATCGTGGACACAGATGTCACAAGTCACAGTAACCAAAGGCTAAAGGAACTGCATTGCTGTGCATTATAGCTCAGGTGGGTGTAAAGGATCACACAGAACCTATCAAAAAGAGTAGGGGAAGTTCTCCAGTGCCCTTACCAAATTTCCCCTACCAGCATAAATAAAGTCTTGGGTATCCCCTGAAAAGATACCACTACCCAAGTAGGACTAACCCAGTCAACAAAGGATAAAAAACAAAAACAAAAAAAGTAAAATAAAATTTCTAGAACCTCTGTTTTGATAATATAGCTGTTGTCCACATAAAGGAAGACTTGGCAGATTATAGTGTTGAGTGTGAAGCATATAGGTTTATAGGTTCATACTAGGCTATCTGCCCTGGGGCATTTATAAGCCTAGCCTGATTGTGTTTGGTTTATGCCACCCCTTGATTTGAGTATACTGTGCCCTTTTTAAAGTTTAGTTTACTGTGCCTCTGTCTAATAGTGACACGGAAGTAATCCCCGGGACAAACCTACAATCCCCCATCCACTCATCAAGATTCTTCTTGGAGAGTCAGTGAGGTGCTCTTCCTAACATGAATTGGAATTCTGTTCCAGAGCGAAGGGAGCCTTCTGGGTTATGAATATGTCCCTCCAGCATGTTCTATTTATTTCTGTGCAGAGGTTCAATTCCCTCGAGCACGTGGCTCTAAGGGATTTAGATTTACTGAGGTGGAGCATGTCCATTAATTCTGGGTTGGACATAGCTTTATATGTCAGGCATAGATCGCCTCGAAGTAGGCGGTATGCAACTGAGTAGAGCTGGAGTTTTTTTTAACCGAGCAGCATATGGCATCTGTTTTAGTCCCTTGATCCTCCTGGTGAGGTACTTTTGGGGTCTTTCTAATTGCTGCAGGTGCCGGGTAAGGTACATCCCAAAGGGGGCATTGTATTCTATGATGGGCCTGATGAGAGATGAATAAAGGGGCACGATTACCTCTCTTGATCTAGATGTGAATCCTTTCATGATGAGGTGGGCTATGTAGAAGGTCTTTCTAACCACTTTGGCAATATGGTTGTCAAAGGAGAGATTGCTATCAACTTGGGTCCCCAGATCCCTAATTACTTTCTCTGTACTTAATGGGTTACCACCTATGTGGTAATTTGTGGGCACATTGTTTTTGCCAAAGGGTATGACTATACACTTTTTGGCATTTAGCTTTAGACCATGGCTCTGGCACCAGTTATCCGTCTCTGCGAGACCTTTTTGAAGGATGTTTGTGTCAGCTGGAGAGTCAATTATGGCGCCCAGTTTGCAGTCATCTGCGAACTTGGTGAGCCATAGTCCTCCCACGTTGGCCTGTACCTCAGAAAAGTAAATACAGAACAAGAGAGGTCCCAGGACAGAACCTTGTGGGATGCCACTTGTGACCGGTTTTGAATCTGACATGGCTCCAGCAACTCTGACTCTGTGGGTTCTGTCTTTGAGCCAGTTTGTGACCCATCTTGTGACATAGGGGTTTATATTTAGGCTGGATAGCTCATCTATGATGCCAGAGTGGGGTATTGTGTCAAATGCCTTTGCGAGGTCCAGATAGGCTGTGTGTACTACCTTCCCTTCATCTATGGCCTTGGTGACTGTTTCGAAGACGTCGACAAGTTCAAAAGGCAGGATCTGCCCTTGACGAAGCCAAATTGGGTAGGATCTAGTGTCTGTAGGTCCCCAATGTCTTTGTTTATGAGTTCCATGATGATCCTCTCCATAGCCTTGCAGACTAGGCTAGTCAGGCTTATGGGGCGATAGTTTCCAGGGTCCACAGAGGCGCCACCTTTGTGGAGTGGGACCACTGTTGCTGTACGCCATTCTTTGGGCACATATCCTGTAGTGAGGCTGAGATTGTACAGCAGTTTTACTTGAGGGATTAGTTCTTCTTGGAGTTCATGTAGGACGCAACCTGGGATGCCATCTGGTCCCATGGAAGCAGCGTTTTTTTGCTTTGGAGAGGGCGACCTTCACCTGAGCATCAGAGATGTTTGGGAGGCTGCACTCTGCCGGGATAGATACTTGATCTTTTGGTGGGGAGAAGTTTGCACTGAACCTGTCTGCCAGGATATTGGCGATGTCTGTGGGTTCAGTGTATTTTTTGTCGTTTAGAATCAACTCAGAACAAGTCTGGGAGTTGCATCCCAGGTTACTAACATAACTGAAAAAAGCCTTATGATTGTCTTTAGTGTCCTGTGCAATTTTTCTCTCGAAGCTGGCCTTGGAGGATTTTATGAGGGATAGTAATTTTTTGCTAGTACTGATCAGAGATGCCTTCCCTTTTAGGGATTTTGCTCTATCATGTAGTAGCTTCCTCCATCTGTTGTACAGTTTATTTATGGCTGGGGTCCACCAGACTGGACGCCTGCCTTTGGATGATTGGGTCTTGATTTTGTTTGGGATAGCATGATCCATGCATTCCTGGAGATGTCCGCAGAATGCGTTTATATAGGATTCTGCAGTTTGGGCCATAGTTTTCACTGGCCCTGGGGCCTTGAAGGATTCCACTTTGGTTTTGAGAAGTGTGAAGTTCGCTTTTGAGAAGTTTTTCACTGCGGTTTTCTGGGCTGGGGGTGGGGTCGGGATGTGGATATCCAGTGAAATTAATTTATGGTCTGATCTTACCAATGAGGGATATACTTCTGGTATGGAGCATAGAGTCCCCATGTTGGTAATGATCAGGTCTAGTATGTTTTCCCCTCTTGTGGGAGTGGTGACTAGTTGTTCCATGGCATTTGAGTTTATAAATTCCAGGAACCTTTGGGCCAAGTTGCTGGGGCTTGAGTAATGCTCCCAGTCTATGTTTAGGTAGTTGATGTCGCCCAATATAATGGTGTTCAGAGAAATCTTTATGTTCTCCAATGTTTTCAGGAAAGCAGAGTGGGATTCCTGACTTTGAGAGGGTGGTCTGTAGGATGCTATAAATTGAAAAGCAGTCTTGCCCACTGTCAGTTGCACATGGATGGTTTCCGATACTTCGTGCAATGCCACTAACCTGGAGGTGTGGATATCCTTGATAAATATGGAAACTCCCCCTCCTTTTGTGGTTCGGGCCGGGTTTTGGGGCCAAAAAGCATGATATGAGGTATAACCTGGTAGTGCTGGGGTGCTCTCTGGAGCCTTGAACTAGGTTTCTGTCACTGCACAGATATCGATGTTCTCCATACTGAGGAGAGCTTCGAGTGCATGCATCTTGAGGTTAAGACTTCTGGCGTTTAGCAGCATTACCCTTAGTTTCTTGTTCCTTGTGCTGTCTATGGAGATGGGTTTGACTTTTGAGCCTTGCCTAAAAAAGGCACTATGGGGGTGGCAAGAGCCTTTGCCAATATCTGAAAGCCCAGGGGTGACTTGTGCAAGCTGTCCCTAGCAAAGCAACGTGGCTTGTCGAGCATGTCATCCCAGGCTGACAGACACTGGATCCCCTTTGAAGGACACCAAAATTTTAGCCAGTTGTTAAAATTGATCATTTTGTCTTTATACTGTGGCATCATTCTAGGTGAGGGTAAGATGCTGCTCAAGGTCAGGGTCATACTGGCCTGGGCTACATGATCAAAGAGCTCCCCTATGTCTCTTTTCATGTAGTTGAGGGAGGTACGTCTCAGGTCATTCACGCCAGCATGTACAATGACTGAGTCATATTTGCATTTGCTTTGGAGTGACCTGAGTGCTTGCATTATGTGGCGGATCCTAGGCCAGACAGACAGCTCACTGTGACCTTCTCTTTATTCAGCCTGGTGAGCGGGACGTCAGTGTGTCTGACAATAGAGTCACCTATTACATGAGTATCAGGTGTGTTATTCAGCCTTAAGGGCTGTGACTGCTTGGCACACTGTCTTTGGGTGCTATGTGTTGTACGTGTTTTGTTTTGGGGTAGCGTTTGCTTGGATGTCTGCTTTGGAGGTCTCTGTTGCTTACGTAGATTTTTATTTAGAGCCTCCAAGTATGTTTTTGTGTTTTTATGTGTTTGGTTCGCTGTTGTGGTGGGACTATGTGATATTGGAATTGTGTTGTGTGAGGTTACCTTCTCCTCCTGACTGGTTACACCAGTTTTGAGATGAGAGAGCTCAGCCTCCAGTTTGGCTATATGGTTGCATCTCTCACATATATTTGAACCTGTTTGGAGGAGGAGAGGGTTGTCCGTGTACATGAGACAGTTGTAACATTGCCTCAAAATTCCCAGATTCACCAGCTGGACTGGAGAGGAAACCATTGACTGACCTTTGGACATGCTAGAGTAATATAGGGAACTGAATTAAAATGGACCAATAGGGGACAAGGTAATCGTAGTGAGTATAAGAGTAAGTAGTGCTTATGGTTTATTAGTGCTAACTTGTAAGATTACTTATTGGGACCAGTGAGGGGCCTTAGAATAAGAATATGGTGTTTAATTTGAGAGATAGAGCAGTTCTAAGGGAAAAAGTGAAGAGCAGACTTTGTGGAGCCAGGAATAGTTTAAACCCAATTAGGCGGCGCTGCCCGATGTTGCTCTATGCGCAAAACAGGGTTTTAAGAGCGGGAGATCAAGGAGTTTGGAATTGACCCAAAATGGCCAATAAAACTACAGTTTCAAGGCAGTAACCACTCCCACAGGGGCAGGCAGGCTGCTCAATGTTCATCACTGCCACTGATGAACACAGAGACTTCCCTTTAGCCCAAGCAAACAATGGCCTCCAAGAAACTTACAAACAGTTCAGAACAGCAAATCTGTAACTGAACTTTTTTAAATCTCAGAAAAGTGGGAAAAAAGCAAGATTTTTTTTTTTTTTTAAGGAAAGCAGAGGTTCACAAGTATCAACAAGTTAGAGCAGTGCAGTAAATGACCCCACACTTGAGTGTTAGGCCAGAGACAGATAAAATGCAAGTTTTATGAAAAAAAAACTATTTTAAAAATAAGTGCAGGCAGGAAATTCAGTAATCAGCTCTAGGTTGTGTTCTAAATACAGTTACCAACACATAAATCAAGTTTAACAAGCCAGAAAATGCTCAAAAGTAGGCGGCAACGCAGAAAAACTTAAATAATCTGAAGCAAAACACTTAAAATCTCAAAAGTGGCTCCTTTCTTCTCTCAGCGTTTTCTCCTCTTGGTGGGTGCTTCACCAACAGCCAACAAGTCCGAAAAGACACCAAAACCACGAGGCAATCGGGTTTTAAGAGAAGGAGATCAAGGAGTTTGTAATTGACCCAAAATGGCCAATAAAACTACAGTTTCAAGGCAGTAACCACTCCCACAGGGGCAGGCAGGCTGCTCAATGTTTATCACTGCCATTGATGAACACAGAGACTTCCCTTTAGCCCAAGCAAACAATGGCCTCCAAGAAACTTACAAACAGTTCAGAACAGCAAATCTGTAACTGAACTTTTTTAAATATGCAGATCATCAAATGTGTGTGCAACAAATGAACATAATGACATTCATTGCTATTTCCAAGGACTGAAAGTACACCAGTACCATGTCTGACTGTGCATTGTGGGGACCACAAAGAAACAGTCACCCACACAACAAAAGACCCAGGAGACCTGGGGTTAGAAAGCCCCCATGGCTATGGGCATGTACTTGGCAAACACCCTGTGAGATGTTTTGACATCAAATGACAGAGTCCTGAACTGAAAATTACTACCCCTCCACAGAAATGAAGAAACCTTCCAATTTCCTTACGAGTGATCTGCAGGTGTTTATCCTGGAAGTCCAAAGTGTGCCTCCAGCCTCTTTCGAACACACAAAGAAGGAAGCAAGGTACCATGACCATCCAAAAGGGCTCCCTTACAACATATTGATTTATGCCACTCAAGTCAAGTACTGGCCTGAGATCCTTTGTCTTTTTTGTACTAAAAAGAATCTGGAGTAAAAGCTGCATCCTTTCTGACAGAGGAGGACCTCCAGGATAGCTCCTGTTTGGTAGCAGGGTCTAGGCCTCTCATTTTGCTGCAAACCTTTGATGGGGTAGGATACAGGGGGTGGCAAGAGACTGCTGTTTGGGGGCACAGAAGCAGTATCCAGAGGCTATTCCATTTCATTTCCTTTATCCATTTGTCTAGTGATGGCTTTCTGGATGGAAATAAATGGCACCCGATTACTTCTGGAAGGGAGCAAACGGGCAAAGGTCTCAGGGATTCAAAGCCTGCCTCTCATAGAAAGGACCATAGGATCCTGGTTATTCTGTTGAAACCCATCTCCTCTAATAGTACAGTTGTTCTGAAAGTTACTGCATCCTCTGCAATACTTCACAGTGCAGCTTAATGTTTTGTTGGGGGGTGCAGGAGACCAATATTGACACAGCTCCATTCAATTGAAGAAAATAAGCATTCTGGAGTTTGAAACTTCACCCCAACCTTAGTGAGTGCACTGCCCTAACTCTCTCTCTGCTTTAAAGCTTACCTTTGACAGATGGTCCAAAGAGAAAGGTTACATAAACCAGGATGCTCATAAATTCATCTTTTGAGTTGGCTCTCAAATAAGTTCATCTTTATTTTTCTAAGAATCTCAGGTCAGTGGAACCAGGTATAGAAACCAACAAACAGGCCTGTGCCCGACTCCCTAGTCAAATCATACACTGCACTATGAGCTAATCAAACAATCTGGTTGGTTACAGTGCTAGAAGTTGCTAAGTGGGACTACAACCAAGTTTCAAGATCCAAATCTAGCAACTTGTTCATAATAGTATGGGCAGATTCAACTATCAACTCACTCTAGAATCATACCATGTGCACTACTTAGCACCTTCAAGGAGAAGAAAGAGGATGAAATTATCCATTTCCCTAAACTGTCTGGAGTCCATGACACCTTATCAGGATGAGCAGCCTAGGACTGTGACTTGGCAGTGAAGCCAAAACAGAGTTCACTTCAGGGTTCTGTGACCAACTTGGCCAGTCATTAGGTGGCCCAATGAGCTTGGTGGGATGTTTTGGTATAGCTGCTTCCATACATAAGTTCTTCTATGTATTCTGTACCACCAACTTGACCAGGTCATCAATTGCGGAATTCACTAAAGAAGATTACTTAGAAGGCCAGAAGGCCTCAGCCAGGATGTTCAAGAACTCAGAATTAAGACCACTTAGCTTTTGATCTGGTGAGCTCCAACACCTCACCTAACCTTGGGTCATCAGGAGAGTAAGGGAGAGAATCATCCCCTAGGTGTCATCCGCAATGGATAGTGGAGTCTCTATAGTATAATCAATGTGCTTCCTCTCGCACATAAGCTTGGATCCTTATCCTAGGGTGGAAGGATCCAAGAAGGAGGAAGGCTATCAGTCATTCAGTCACCTCCCCCCCCCCCCAAGATTTCCTATCCCAGGCTGTAAGCAGGGCACAGTAAGCAGTATGAAAAAGCTCCAAATTAACCATGGCTTGAATAGTGATTGAAGAAGGTTCAGTAGAAACCCTGCATCATTGGCACTTTGACCTGCAAAAATCCCAATCCACGGAGAGAGTCAATCAACACTGGCAAGCAATGACCACAGATCAAATTCAGAAAGGTTGGTACCATTGTCCGGATTGAAGCAATGATGGTGATCCCCAAGAATACTCTGGTAGAGGTCAGTGCCCTTGATGTCAAGCTCTGGAAATTGACTCCAGAATGGGATGCTGGGCCCATAAGACAGGAGGTGAAGTTGATCCAAGTAGTCAAATGTCCAACATTGATGCTAGGACTGACTCTCAAGTTCAGGGTTGAAGTGAATGCCAATGACACTGTCTACACCCAGACAAGCAAGCTCAAAGCAGTTGACTCTAGAAGTGCCATCACTGTCAGAATTGATGGGCCAACTGGAAGTTTGAAATGAAGATCAAACTGAGCCCAATGAAGAAAGCTCAAGATCGTGGTCAGAGAAATTAGGCAAAGAAAATACTCTCAAGCCTCCAATGTTAAAGGGAGAAGATACTTAGGACCACATCTGCTGTATTGTGAAGAAAGCTTTGCATATATTATCCTAAGGGTCTTCTCACTCTAGTACTGGAGGCTTGAGACAGATGGATAGAGAAAGATCCATGGGGTCCAACAGATGCTGAAGACGAGGGGCTCATTAGTCTGAATCTCTGTTTCCGAAGTTACGACAGCAGTTACTCCAATCAAAGGGTGGCTAGGAGAGTTCTTTTCAAAGGAGCTATACCTTGGACATGCTTGACAGACAGGTGAGCATGAAACAAGTGCAACATGCTCATGCACATTCTGACCAGGATCAGCAACCTTAAACTTCTAGCCACAGTAACAACTTTCTTTATTACTGGCAACTTTTAGTGGGGAGTGCAGGAGAAATTTTGGAAATAGAAAATGAAGCCTTAGAATCAGTGCAGTGGGTTATTCTAAACTTCTCCAGTGCCAAACTATTTTAATTGGGAGATTGTAGGGATGCAAGAATCCTCCTCAAAATGAGACACTCCAAGATATTTATGGCAACTAATTTGTTTACCCTGGGAGGCTGGCGGATTCTTTCCACTATATCTCCATTTCTCAAAAGAAAGTGACCTTTTTCTCCATAATGTCAATAGCAGCATCAATCACCAGAAGCCAACAGTCAGAAACAACAATAGTGACAAAAACAACTGTAACAACAGAAGCTACAGAACAAAAAATGAAAATATACTGCTGCACCAACTAGTATAAGAAGGTGCCATTATGGGAGGGGAAGGTGAAGCCTGTCTGAGTAAAGGAACAGACAGGCAGGAAAAATCCACCAAAAGAAGGGTTATGGGTAAAGGAGAGTGGTTAGGGTAATCCAAGAAAGTACAAAAATAAAGTCCTCAACTATAGATGAAGTAACCAGCAATAAAGAAGAAGCAATAAGTAAAATAAAACTCGCTGGATACACATGGCACGCAACTCTTTATTTAGAAGAAATGTGAGCGCTTTCGTAGAGTCCTCTCTGCTTGGTCTGATGAAGCAGGGAGGACTCTGCGAAAGCGCTCACATTTTTTTCTAAATAAAGAGTTATGTGCCATGTGTATCCAGCGAGTTTTATTTTATTTTACTTATTTAATCCAAGAAAGTCCCATTAGATGGGGTTGGCAATGTCTTCCCAGTCTTTGTACAACAGGTGAACAAACATGAAATTCTTGGATGCCCCTGTCCTGGCCAAGTAATCAAGGAGCCCCAATCCTCACCACTAAAACCAGTGAGGAACGTGCACATTGGGAGGATGACAGAGTACACACACAGTAAAGGACAATTTCCCTTAAGAGCACACAAAGATCACAGTCAATCTGGGGTTGTTTTTTCTCTCTCTCTCTCTCTCTCCAGATCTCCAAGTAGACTCCCACTGGCACAGCTATAGGGTTAAGATCTCAGCCAAGTGGTCAAGCCAAAATCTCCAGCACCCTCTCTGTCCAACCAGTGCTTCATGTCCCTGCCCAAGCAGCTGACACACACACAAAACCGAGATTTGATTTATATACAAACACACAAACACTCCTGGGGATGACTGGCACAGATTTACTAGCTATGCCCCCTTCTGCCCAGACTATACGACAGCACCACCTATCACCAACGACCATGATCAGCTACTATATGCCCCTTCACAAAGGGTGACCAATTCTACTGTGTAATGTTACTGTTATCCAAATATGTTTGACCAGAACTTTTAAGGCTATTTAGGAGTGGCCTATACAGTATCACCAAATACATATGCAAGTACGCTAAGAGCTTAAATATCGCTAAACAAAACCAGCCACAATTAAAATGTTTAAATATATTTAACAATAAATAATAAAAGCACAAGACAATACTCATTAACTCAACACAGTGACAGCAGAGTTCAGAATCACAGGAAATATTTTAAAACAACAATGCAGGACAGTCTCACAAATACAGAAAACATCTAGAATGATCTTACTATTTTCCTATTTATCTCTAAGAGTACTATGATCTAAGTCTTACTTACACAGCCAGGCTCCTCCATCTTAGGATTGGTTGATTAGCATACCACAGTATTTACTGTTGTTGTACGGCTCTACACATCATGTAGAGCCACTTACTGAATATAAAACAGTGCACTACCATGTGTGTGCCATCGTGGCTTAACAAGGACATGGTGTAAGCATACCATGTAGGGTTTACTGAATCTGCCCTAAGGTCTTTTAAGTGAACAGACTTGAAAAATAAGATAGAATGACAAAATGCATGGAACTGGTAGTCATTTCTTGCATTTACAAAGTCATTAGCTACTTATTTTCCATTAGAAAAGGCTTTCAGTGACAGAACAGAAGTTTATAGACCCAAGTAATTAATCACGAGAGGTCTAACTAGCATGTTTATAGCGAAATTTACAAATATTCTTTCATGCATCTGCAATGTTGCCAGATGTTTTTTCACTCCTAATGTTTTTTTTTGTTTTTGTACTTGAAAAGAATTCTGTAGATGCAAGCTATTAATCGTGAGTGGCATGAACACTGTCTGCCGAGTGACCTGCACAAGCCACAGTGCAATTTAATTAACATTTAAAGGGTTCAGCAGTTAACTGAAATATAAATGAAGTTTGAAAGTATGGGAAATTAATGAGTTATGTAAATAGTTGCCTCCCCAGTAGCCTGACCATTTTAATATACTTAATAGTGCACAGTTTGGTTTACATATTTAACAGTAGCAAGTACACTTTTTTTAATGTTAAAAGTTAATGTTCACTGAAAGTACGTATGCTGTTTTTCACCTCTGTGAGGGTAATAAAGATAATAAAACAGACAGTGATTAGTGAAAGTGGGAACATAGGCTCTAGCAAGCACTTCAGTATGGGTATCCTTAACTGTAGAAAGGGTAGTGCATGTGGGTCTAGCCATCAACTAGGGTAACTGCTCAAATCTAAAGAACTAAACTTAATGTTTTGAAAATAAACACAGATTGTGGTTTTTTTTTTTAAGGTGAAAATGGGATAGTGTATTTCTAAAAGTTGCACTCTGACTGTAAAAGTCTTGAAAATATAACATACGTTCAAATGGAGATGGAAGAAGTAACTACATAAGAGATCACACTGTTAAACAGGGTGTGAATGCAAGCTAAAAGTTGGAAATATACATTCAAAAGAACTGTTGTATAAAATAGATGAGAAGTAATAGAGCAGACAATATGATACAAAGTTATCCATATCATAGAATGTAAATAGCCTCACAGGTACAGATAAAAAGCAGAGAGTACTGAATGCTATAAATACTAATGTTGCAGCAGACACCTTTAAATAGAAACGAACATGTGAATCTGACAAAGACAAGATTTCAGGGTGGCCCCAGAAGAATATCTGGGACAAAAGGAAAAGGCAGTAATAATACTGAATGCTAGCTACAGGGGCTCAAGTAGGACAGAAGACAAAAAGAATGGTAGATTTTTAGGTGCAAGGGTTATTGGCAGATGAAGAAGATTATAATTCCACCTAAAACTGCAACTATGGAGCTTAGGAAATTTTTGGGAGAAATAAGCTTTCAGCTGGGAATATTCTTTACTACTGGAGACTGGAACTTTGCAATAGTGAGGCTGAATTATGGGACCTAGAATGGGAAAATATAACAAAAGAAGGTAGACTTCTGAATAAAAGGAAAATATATGGTATGGAAGAAGAGTCCAGTGCTAAGAAAACAGACATAACCTGCATATTCCTCTCAAGGTACAATAACTGGGCAAAACTAGATAGAAATTAAAATTCAACACTCAATGGAATGCTTTGACACGCATTCAATAACTATTTCAGATTATGCACCAATAAAAACTAGCATAAAGATGAAGGATAACTGTGTAAAATGTCAATGGTGGCATTTTTCTACTCTGTTAAAAAAGGAAGAATTTCAGGAATGGATATTCAAAATGATTTGAGGATTATTAGGAAAAAACAGAAATGCCTTCAGAAGGGATAGCAAGTGAGTAGGGATGAAATAAAAATAGGGTTTAAAAACCTGGTAGAAATCAGAAAGATAGAGGGAAAAAGAATCTTTAGAGGGGGTTGACAAAGGATAAAGTACTGCAGAATATGGGGAAATCTCACAATATAAAAGGAGCAACTGCAAAACGCTAAAGGGAACACAGGTGAGTGTTTGGATATGAGTTTAGCAATGTTGCTGTTAAGAAACTTTTGTTAACTCCATAGCACAAAATGTTCAGCACAATGATTTGAGAAACAGAAAGTAGAAAAGGTTGCTGATAAATGTGGGGAAAAGAAAAATAATCAAATATCCTACAAAAATAGCAGACATATTTCAGAAGCTTTATAAAAAAATTAAAGTAAAGTAATGTGGAAACCAAGAAGCACAAATGGAATTGGAATTATTTATGGAAGACTTAGTTCTGCCAATGTCAGAGGAAGATGAGGCTCAACAGTTAATAACTAAGAATAAGAGGAGGTCAGAAAGGCTTGAGAGAGATTGGGTAAGCAACTGACAAAGAAACAATGGGGGATGTATGTATGTCTCCCAAATATGCAACAAAGTCTAGAAGATTTTCGATCTTTGCTTGAAAGTGTTTACATAGGTATTTTTGTACCTCAAATAGACTCCAAAGAATTTCTCCTCAGGTAGACAGCAAATGTTGGAGATGTGATTGGGGAGAAAGAGGTAATTGGGAACATATTTTCCAGGAGTGTAATGTGTTGGCAGACTTTAAAGATTCCCTGTAGACTACTCTGTCAGAGATACTTTGTGAGCAAACTGAAGTAACTAAGGAAGTTATTTTTTGGAGCTATTATACAGAATCGGAATTGCCTAGGTATAGTAAGGCTTTGCTGAGTCTAATTATAGTGGCTGTCAAAACAAAGCAATTGCTAAAATGTAAATCAAAGTCTAAATGAAATGCAGTAAAGAGATAAAACAACTGGAACTGGGATCTTTAGAAAAGGGTAGGAACAAATTGCATAGAAAAAAATGGAAACTGTTGGAACAATACATGCACAGGAGAAATGAGGTTTAAAAGAAGGCAGGATTTGAATGAGCTTTGTAATGCCTGCCTGACAAAGACTGGACAGAGAAGTGATGTACAAGGTTTGCAACTAAAATTATGTCAATATGGTTTGTGATCTATGTTTGCAACTAAAATTATGTCAATATGGTTTGTTTTCATTTATATAAATGTATGATTGTCTATGTAATATGTGTTTGTGGAAAAACAGTTAAGATAGGAAGAGATGAGATAGAAATGCTGATGTTGCAAATCAACAGGAAAATCACCAGGAACAGAAGATGTTCCTGCAGAGGTTAGAAGGGAAGAAAGTAAAAGATCTGGAATGTTTTGTTTAAAAGTATTTTAAATGGGGGGTTACTAGCATCTTGGAAGAAAGCTGCAGTGGCTGTATTATCCAAAGAGAGTAAAGACCCTTAAGATCCAGCTTCATGTAGACCCACTTCAATTTTAAACCACAATTATAAAATGTTTGTGCCTATACTACCTAAGAGAATGGCAAAGAATTTTGCCAAAAATGATAGACATGGATCAATATGGTTTTGTGGAAGAGAGGCAAACATTTAACAACATTAATGGAACAATGATGATTCAGAAGGAAGCAAAATACAAGAAAATACCTCTGTTGGTGGTGGGTCTTGATGCAGAGAAAGTATTCAATACAGTCAGCAAGGATTTTATGAATAGGCAAAGGTACCATTTCCACTTCTTTTCCGTCTAATACAGTTAATTAGGAGGCAATATGAAGCATCAGAGGCAAGAATTAAGGTGGGAGGAGTTCCTCTCCAACAAGCTCTATTTGAGGAGAGAAGCTAGGCAGGGGTGCCTCTTTTCTCTATTATTATTTATTTTATATTTAGAGAAACTGGTAATTAAAATAGGGGGCTCACAAATTTAAGGATATACATGGTATGGTAATCAAGAAAAGTTGGCTTTATTTGCAGATTATATTATTTTGTACTTAAATCCAGAAGAGGACATGTTGGTGTTATGGAACATTTTGAGAGAGTTTCATATCTTTTTAGAATATAAAATGAATGTAGACAAACATTAATTGGTTCAGCAATACCCATATGTATGGGAACATAAGATGAAGTATTTAGATATATGGATTAAAAAAAATTCTGTTACGACAACCAAGTGTGTGTGGGAAAAGACAAAAAAGGTAATACAAAAACTGAAAAACTGGAGGCTCTTTATTATGGATATAGATGTAAAATGCAAGCAGTGATAAATGTTTTAATCACTTATCAGGTATATTTTTTTTATCAACCACAGAACATGTTGTGGATGATAATTAAAGAGTTAAAAGAATTTGAGAAAGGAAGAGAAAAAAGTTTGTGGCAACCAAGAACTCTCAAGCTTCCCCCTACCCACAATGCAACAACCCCAATTACCTCAGATCTTGTTTGCTGAATTTAGTAGAAAGACATTCATATTTAGGAAAACAGAAGGTTACTATATCTGGAGCTTAATATAAAGGACAGAAATGTCCTGTAAACACTCATTCTTCCAGGAGTTTTCAAGGACAGGGGTTGATGGAAGGGGAGTTGAGGAAGAATGAAAATGGACAACACAGATGGAACTTTATAGTGAGTACATAACTTCTTTATCTGAGGCTGACAATTTTCATTCTATCCTCAACTTATGGGACAGAGTCCCCACCTATCTAAAATCCATGGAGGGCTCAAGGAAGGATATTCCTGAGCACCAATGAGTGAAATGATGTTCTACCTCTGGAGACCAGATCATTTGTAATGAGTAATACAGGTATGGGGAGTAGCCCAGGTTGCTGCTGCTCATATATCATCTATGAACAATCTGAACTGAAACACGGAATAAGTAGCCATGGATCTAGTTGAATTGTCTTGCAACGGTTTTGGTGGAGTAATGTCCAATTTGTTATAACCACATACAATACAGTCTATTAGCCACCTAGATAAAGTGACTTTGACAACTGTTTTTTCCAATTTTACTTCTGCGAATGAAACAAATAATAGGTCAGACTTTCTGATGTCTTTTGTTCTGCGTAGGTAGAAACATAATTGTCTGTGAACATCCAATAAATGTAGTATGTATTCATCTTTGTTAGCAAATTTAGGAAAGCATACTGGCAAATCCATGGATTGATTGATACTAGATTCTGACACCACCTTAGGAAGAAAGGAATCATTAGCCCACAGTGCAACTCTATCCTTGTGAAAAATCAAGTATGATGGTTTAGAGGACGAGATTTGAATCTCAGAAAATAATCTGGCAGAGATGACTATCAGAAAGATGGTCTTCCAAGCAAGATATTTAAGGTCACATGTAGATGCTGGTTCGAATTGGGATTTAGTAAGATCCTGCAGTACCAGATTCAGGTCCCATGGAGGAGTAGGATCTCTAAAAGGAGGTCTTAGAAGAAGAGTGCCTTTCAACATGGCTTTGCTTAACTTATGAGAAGCGACAGAAGAACCATCAAAACCAATGTGAAAATTTGATATGGCCGCTAACTGAACTTTAACGGTTGATGAACTAGCTCCTTCTTTAAAGAGATGGGACAAAAATTCAAGAATGTTATGTATGAGGGCTGAAAAGGGTTCAGTATAATTTAGATGAGGCAGTGAATAAACCTCTTCCATTTGCTGGACAGAGCTTTTAGTAGAGGGCTTATGGAAAGATAAAAGTATTTGATGAACAGGTGAAGACAGCATAGGTTGTCTGGTTATTAATGGAACTGGAAAAGTAAGGCAGTCAGCCTGAGGTTGGTTATGTTTGGATGAATCATGCCTGTAGGGTGAGGCAGAAGGTCTGGAGTCAAACCCAGAATCCATGGCTGGTGAAGCAAGTGAGGCCAAAGGAAAGGGAACCAAATTTGTCGTGGGCAGTAAGGTGCAATAAGGATGACTTTGCTCTTCAACATGGCAGCTGTCTGAAGAAATTTCAGAATTAGCAGTATGGCTGGAAAAGCTGTAGAGTAGACCGAGGGGCCAATCATGAAGTACAGCATCTCTCGTTGATTCCTAGGGCAAAGTATCTGCTGCATTTGTTGTTTAGAGGGGAGGCAAAAAGATCACAGCAAGGCTGGCCCCACTGATGGAAAATCGTTTCCATGATGTTTTTGTTGAGGGACAGATTGTGAAGTAAAAGAATGCTCCTGCTCAGTTTGTTTGGTATCACATTGGGTTTCCCCGGAATGTGCACTGCTATGAGGAAGGGGTTGGATGAGATCACCCACTGCCACACACTGAGATCTTCTCAACACAAGGGATAGGATCTGGTCCCTCCCTGCTTGATGTACCAAAATACTGACATGTCTGTTTTGAATAGCAACCATCCCCAAAGGGAGAGTATCCTAGATGGCTTACAACACTAAAAGCACTGCTCTCATCTCTAAGACACTGATATGCAAGTTGGCCTCTGCAAAGGACTAAGTGCTTTGGACTGTTCTCCCCAGAAAATGCACCCCCTCCCATGCCAGCTGAGAAGCATCTGTGGTCACTATGGACTTCAGCAATGGAAGAATGAATGGATGGCCTTATAGAACATGATCTGATAAGACATGGGCTGGTACAGTATTGCCACTGTGCGAGTAACATCCGCTGAAGAATTCACATGTAAATAATCCTCTGCACACAAGTATCTTTCGTAAGGTCTAGCCAGGCTCTCTGGTGCAGGGACAAACGACCCCCGACTGCCTCCTTTCAAGAGCACTGGTAGGGTCTGACTCCTTCTTCAATTCATACAGTGTTACATTTATCGGTAACGTAACCCAGTCTTCTTCTTCTTTTGGCTTTTCCTGGTTAGGGGTCACCACCATGGATCACCTGTCTGCTCATGATTGGCAGTGGAGTTTTACAGTGTCGGGTTGCCAGCCCGGCGCCCAACCTTCCACAGAAGGCACACACATGCACTCATGCCTAGGGCTAACTTAGAGTGTCCATTCCACCTACAGCATGTCTTTGGGATGTGGGAGGAAACCCACACGACCAGAGGGAGGACATGCAGACTCCACACAGAAGGCACCCCAGCCGAGGATCGAACCAGAGAACCTCTTGCTGTGAGGCGGCAATGCTAACCACTGCATCACTGCGGCCGACCATTGGTAACATATCCAGGTACAATTGTAAATTCTTTTTTTTACAAGACCGGTTGCTCCTACTGGAACTGTCTGGGTATCCTTCTTCCACACTGCCCTCATTTCTGCCTGCAAATCCTGGTATTTTATGACTGTCTCTCTCTCTGTACACAAGACACTGTAGTCACTGGTTGTAGCAATTTCAATGATCAATGTACTTTTCTCTTCTTGTCACGGAGTACAATATCAGATTTTCTCACAACTATTTTTTTGAACGTTTGATAACGGGTAATCCCATGTGATATAAACCATCATTTTCTATAATACTTTGTGGATCATGTTTCCAATGTTTTTCAACTACTTCAGTATTATAATGTTTACACAAACCCAATGCAAATGTCTTGGCACATTATTATGCCTTTCAGCATACAGTCCTTCTGCCGTTAGTATAATCACAACCAGCAACAAAATGTGCAGTTGTTTCCAATTCGGTTTTACAAAGCCTATATTTGTCTGTCTGTTTTTCTCACATGTTCAATGGGGTTTGTAAACCAATGTGTATGTAAATCCATTATCTTGAGCCGCCAATATTAACCTTTTGTTTGTTTTATTTAAATTCATCTCTCCTTAACTATTCCTGCATTCGAGCTTGATTGACATAAGGTTGTTACAAGAGTTTTTTTTGTAATTTGCAACTATATTTACTCATTTTCCACATTTCTTGCCTTCTCATCTGATGCTGCAGCTTGTACTGTGCTTTTGGCCCATTCATTTGCTGCCTGATTTTTATCTACTTCTGGTTTGATTTCCATTATTTATTTTATTTATTTTATTTTATTTTTATTTTACATTTGTTGACCGGGCTAGTCCAGCTGGATATATGTCCATTTTCAGTGGAGGCCCGGGGAGAAAAGCTCCAATGGTTATAACAGGTAAAGAGAATACAAAAAAAATACACATAGCAAAAACAAAACAAATATTAAGCATAAAGACTTTAGTATAGGTAATGTACATGTCAGAGGAAATATACATATCAAGATAGTATTCCTAAGAAAAAGTTATTAAATAATTGCAGTACGCAATTTAAAATATCATAACGTAGTGTAAATAATACATAGTCATAAATATTTTTTTTTTTTTCATGGTATATATGAGATGAGTTGTATCCACAAGGATGTTATGTCCATGGGGATCAGTCAGGATGTATTATAGTGAGAAGGAAATATTGAGGTAGAGGAAAGGAGGAAGAAAGGTTAATCAGGATTGGTACAGGAGCAAAGCCAGTGTTTATTAAGATGGGTTCTCAGTTGTTTTTTAAAGAGAGGAAGAGTGGACAAAGATGAGATATTGAGTGGAAGTTTGTTCCACATTTTGCCAACTGAGTTGGAAAAAAGACAATCTCCTGCAGCATTATTGGGTTTGGTACTATTAACTAGTAGTTTATCTGAAGAACGTAGTTGTTTCAGATTGTTGTAGGGAGTAAGGAGGTTAGAGAGTATTGGTGTTTTGGATGGTTGATATAGAATGTTGTGAGCTATTGAGAGCTGTTGATAAATAAGCTTGTTAGGAAGTTCAAGCCAGTTTAGTTGTTTTAAGTTCAGACAGTGGTGAGTTCTAAACTGGGATCCTGTGGCAAATCGAGCAATATTATGGTAAGATGAAGCAAGTTTCTTAAGGTTACATTTAGAGATTTGTGTAAATAGGGGAAGCATATAGAAGGGTGGAGAGGAGGTGAGATTGGGCTAAGGTGGTCCGGGCTTCAGGTGTAAGGAAGGATTTGATTCTGTAAAGGGATCCAATCTTTTTGTTAACTACTTTTATTGTGTTATTAATGTGACAGTCAAAGTTAAGATTATTGTCAATAGTAATACCTAGTAGTTTTGTAGAAGAATCAGGAGTAATATGAGTGTTATCAGTGGAAGTAATAGAGAAGTTTAGGGAAGTAGCTTTGCGGGTAGGTGCAAACAGTAGTAATTTGGTTTTCTTGGGGTTAAGGAGTAGACAACGGTCAGAGAACCACTGTTCAACAGTGGTAAAAGTTTCTTGGGTAAGAGGTTGAAGTTCCGCTTGAGAAGAAGCAGTGCAGATTATAGTGGAATCATCTGCATATTGTATGCAGGTGGTGTAAGGTATAGCTGATTGGAGGTCATTAATAAAGATAGAAAATAGAAGTGGGCCTAAGATAGACCCTTGAGGTACTCCTATAGAAATAGGAAGGAGGGTAGATAGTGAACTTTTCCAGAGTACTGCCTGCTGACGATTTTCAAGATAAGAAGTAAACCAAGTTAAGGAGGAGGGATCTAGTGCCTGAGATTTTAGTATGTACAGAAGAAGTTTATGATTAACCATATCAAAGGCTTTTGATAGGTCAATGAAGAGAGAAGATGAGAGTTTATTGATGTTACGGTTATAGTTGATGGAGTTGGTAAAGGAGAGTAATGCAGTAGTGGTGCTGTGGGAAGGTCTGAATCCATGTTGACTATTGGCAAGTAGGTTATTCTGGAGAAGGTGGTTTAGTAGTTGTTTATGGATACATTTTTCCATGATTTTAGCTATAGGTGATAATAATGCTATGGGACGAAAGTTAGAGAAGTCATTAGACTTGCCCCCTTTGTGAAGGGGAATGATATGGGATATTTTCCAGATAGAAGGGACTATACCCTCCTTTATAGATCTATTTATTAGGATGGAAATGGGATAGGCAGTGGCTTTAGCTCCTATTTGCAGGTACTCTGCAGGAAGCTTGTCTGCAGATGGGGTGGTAGGTTTTAGTTTTTGGAGTAGAGATTGGATATAGGAGGTAGATACAGGTTGTAGGTGAAGGGGAGGAAGAGTAGTTTTTGAACTAGGTGAGAGTAGTTTAGAAGTGTCAGGAGAAAGGTGGTTTGCGAGAGTTTGGATGGCATTGGTGAAGAAAGAGTTGAAGTCATTGGCTATTAGTGTGGGATTATCTGGGTCAAAATCCTGAGGGTTTGGTGTGATTGCTTGGCCAGGGGATAGAAGATTATTAATACTAGTCCAGAATTTTTTGGGTTCTTTTATGGTGTTTTTCTGTAGTTGAAAGTAATAGTTCTTTTTATCTGTCAGAATAGCTTTTTTGGTGCTGTTTCTCAGCTCCCTAAAGTTTTGGTGGTCAGTTTGGTTTTTGGTAGCCCGCCATTTATCCCAGGATTTATTTCTGAGAATAATTTTTTGCTTCGTATTCTTGGTTAGCCAGGGTGCTGTTTTTGTTTTGGTTCTAATGGTACGGCTTGGGGCATGGTGATCTAGGATAGATAGGAATGCAAAGTTGAAGTATTCAACTGCTTCATTAAGTGGGAGATGTTTCAGTGGGGCCCAATTACAATGTATTAGTTCGGCTAGAAACTGTGCAGAGTTAAAATGTTTTTTTGTACGTAGAGTTTTATATGTGGTAGGTAAGGTTAGGTTAGTTTTGTATCTAATGATATAGGTTAGAGAGTGGTCACTAAGATCATCTGGAAGGATGCCTGTGTTGTAGGTTTGCAAGGGAGTATTAGTAAGAATCCAGTCCAATGTGGTTTCAGTATTATTGGTTTTATTAGTTCTAGTAGGACCATTGATGAGTTGTTTGAAGCCAAATAGGTTAATATGGGAAGTGGGGTTATTACTGTTACAGGAATGCCAATCTATGTTAAAGTCTCCTAAGACTAGTGTCTCTTGAGGGAGTTTAGTTTATTCCATTCCTGCTGGACACCGATATGCTTCTGCTAAACTAAGCAGGGACTTTTTCTCCTTGTGTTTTAAAACTTTCAATATGTTTGGGCCTTGTGAGGTCAGCTGATATGTATGCAGTCCTATGACCGCAGACCTATGCATATAATCAATTTTGAGGAAGCCCATACCGCTTTCAGAATGGGGAAAGTACAGTTTTGTACCTACCATAAATGTAGATGTTCGAAGATCCACATTGCTGCAGTCCTAACACTTGGGTAGTCCGCTGTCCCAGTCGGCCCGAATACCAAAGTATAAGGCTGACGTCGGTCAAGGCGCATTTGTCTGACATCAGGACGTCAGGGTACAAATGCGCATGACCGACGTCATATCCTCAGTCTTTTCTTGCCCCAAATGTCAGAAGACCCTAAAAAGATAAGGCCAAAACCAAAAAACACCAAAACACTCCTGTACCTAAAATATGTACAATATATACAATTTTACAAAAAATAGAACCTCACCCACACAACCACCCCTAAACACAGAGGGAAGGAGGGAGGAAATTGGACTGCAGCAATGTGGATCTTGAACATCTACATTTATGGTAGGTACAAAACTGTACTATGTTCTTCATCTCACATTGCTGCAGTCCTAACACTTGGGTAGAATCCCAAAGCAGAGGTAAGGGAGGATGGCTAAACTATAATGAAGCAGGAGCTGCCAAAATGCCCTGCAACACAGCAGTGGCAAAACCAGCCCTGGACTTAGAATAGAGAGGAAGGTTGTAATGCTTGGAGAAAGTATGCACTGAACTCCAAGTAGCTGCCTCCAAAATATCCTTAGTTGCCACCCCTTAGAAATGCTGTTGAAGTGGCAGTAGCCCTAGTGGAATGAGGCCTAATCCCAGCTGGAATCTCCTTGCCATGATGGGAGTAACAGAATGCAATGCAAAACCCAATCCACTTAGATATAGTTTGTTTTGACACAGGCTTGCCCTGAGAACTCAAAGCAAAAGAAACAAACAACTGCTGAGACTGCCTAAAATCCCTAGTCCTGCTTAAATAATAACGCAACTGCCTGTGTACATCTAAAGTGTGCAAAATCTTTTCCCCTATTTTGGGGATCTGCATAAAAAGTAGGCAAATGAATAGTTTGGTTTAAAGCCACACTAGAAACCACCTTAGGCATAAATGAAGGATTAGTGCGTAATGATACCCTATCCTTATGAAAAATCAAAAAGGCTCCACCGCCATAAGGGCCTGCAATTCAGAAACCCTTCTTGCAGAAGTAATGGCCAACAAAAAAGCAGTCTTCCATAACAAGTATTTCAACTCAGCAGTAGCATGAGGCTCAAAAGGTTGTAGAGTAAGTTTCTCCAACACAAAATTGAGGTCCCAAGCAGGAGTAGGAGCTCTACATGGGGTCTTATATTCTTTGCCCCTCTAAGAAATTGCTTGAACAAAGGATGAGAAAACAATGGTGGGTCACAATCATAGTGAGCTGAAATTGCTGCAGCATGAATCTTAATGGAAGAGAAAGACAAACCTTTGTCTAATAGCTCAGTAAGATATTGAAGAGCCACACTCAAATTAGGCTCAGAAACATCCAAATCCTTTGCTGCACTCCAAAATAAAAATCTCTTCCATTTTCTGCATACACTTTACGTGTACTATGTCTTCTGGCTTCCATAATCACATTCAAAACTTGTTGAGGAAGTTGAGACCTGCTGTGGTTCAAAACAGAATATGCCAGGCTGTTAGATGAAGAGAGTGAAGCTTGACATTGAGTAGATGACCGTCCCTCTGAGACAAAAGGTGTGGAACTAAAGGTAAAGGCCATGGAGGCTTTCTTACCAGATTCCTCAGTAATGGGTACCAGTGTTGCCGAGGCCAATCTGGAGCTATCAAAATCATCCTTGGCTTGTCTTGTCTGACCTTTAGGAGTACCTTTGGGAGGAGAGGCAGAGGTGGAAAGGCATACACATGAAGATTTTCCCAACTGAACGAAAGAGCATCCACTTTCCAAGCTGTGTGATGAAAACTTTTTGTGCAAAACTTTGGCAGCTGGTGGTTTAGTGGAGAAGCGAACAGATCTATGTCTGGAGTTCCCCATGACACTGTCAATTTTTGAAACACATGAAGATCCAGTTTCCACTCGTGGGGATCCATGATTTGCCTGCTTAACACATCTGCTAGGGAGTTCTGTGCTCCTGGCAGAAACCTTGCCTGAAGAGTAAGCTGCAGGCTGAGCGCAGTCTCCCACAAAATCATTGCTTGCCTGCATAGAGGATAAGAATGTGTTCCCCCCTGCTTGTTGATGTACCACATGACAGTTGTGTTGTCTGTTAGAATCAACACCTGCCCTGGAAGAAGTAACTCCTTGAAAGCCATCAATGCAAACTGGACTGCTAACATCTCCTTCATGTTGATATGTAGATGCTGTAGTCTGGCAGGCCACTTGTCTTGTATCCACTTTCCATTCAGATGAGCTCCCCAAGCTATGTCTGAGGCATCTGTCGTTAGAATCTGACTCGCCTCTGGCCGGGTCACAGAGAGTCCCTTGTTTAGGTGACATTCCTGAGCCCACCACAAAAATTCCTTTTGAATGCAAGGTATTATTTGAATGACAGTGTCCAGATCCTGGCAGTGCTGTGTCCATACATATTTGAGATACCATTGTAGCTTCCTCATATGCAGTTTGGCATTGGGAAGCACCAGAATACAAGATGCCATGAACCCTAATGCTTGAAGGACTGTCCTTGCAGTCAGCACGGACTGATGAGATAGTTGATGGAAGTAAAGGGATAGACTCTTTTGTTTGTCCGGGGTTAAAAGGCCATCTGGGCTGCTGTATTCAGTCTCACACCCAGAAAGCACATGTCTTGAGAGGGTACTAGACTGGACTTTATTTCGTTCACAGAATACCCCAGGCATCTTAGCACTGCTATCACATATTCCAGATGCTGAAGAAGCTCGTCCTTTTCTTGAGCCAGAATCAGACAGTCGTCCAAGTAAGGATAGATTTGTATTCCTTTTAGCCTGAAAAAGGCTACAACTGGAGCCAGAACTTTTGTGAATACTCTGGGCAGTAGATAAGCCAAAGGGCAATGCAGAGAACTGATAATGGGAATTTCCAGCTCGGAAACGCAGATACTTCCTGCAACTGAGTCTGATAGGCACATGAAGGTAAGCCTCCTTGAGATCTAAAGTTACCATCCAGTGATCTTTGCCCAGCAGAGGTAAAAGCTGTTGTAACGTCAACATTTTGAACTTGGGAATGTCCAAATAAGTGTTGAGGATAGACAAATCCAAAATTGGTCTCCACGTGTTCCCCTTTTTTGGTACTAGGAACAGGCGAGAATAAAACCCTAGGCCCCTTTCTGGCACAGGAACCGGCTGAATGGCCCCTATCTGGAGCAACAGAGAAATTTGCTTGTGAGCCACTTTTCTTTGTATAGGAGGAATGTCTGGCATGCCTTTGAAAGGAGGCAAGGTATGGAAATAAAACCTGTAACCGTGGTGAACGATATCCAATACCCATCTGTCTTGGGTAATAACACTCCAATTTTCTTTGAAAAGTGCCAGCCTTCCTCCCAAAGGTGCTGCCAGACGAGAAGGCTCTGGCAGCTGAAAGCATAAGTCATTGGGTCTGCTTACGAAAGGACTGACCCCTGCCCTCACCAGAAGACTGGGCAGGCGAACTGCCTGTTCTAGGCCTAAAAGAACCTTGAGCTCTGCCCCTACCATGTCTAGATCTACCCCTAGACTGAGAATCATAAGAAGGATAAGTCCACCCCTTAGTAGGCCAATTTCTACTAAACTTTGGAGGCTGAACCTGCAAAAAATCTTTAACAGTCTGCATAGACTTAGCCTTGTCCTCCATTTTCTTTAAAACTGCGTCCACAGGCGCACCAAATAACACATCAGATTGTAAAGGAGCATCTAAAATCCTTGTCTTTACATGTTCAGCTAAATTCTGATCCCTGAGCCAGGCGTGCCTGCGAAGAACAGAACCAGTGGCTGCCACCCTCGAAGAGGCCTGTACAGCATCAAAACCACATTGCAAGGAATGCTTACCCACCTGTTCAGAAACATGAACTAAATCCTGCAACTCTTTACACTCAATACCTTCCGCCAGAGCATCTACCTTAGACTTCAATTGTGAAAGGAGATAATTTTGGTATTTCAACATGTGAAACTGGCAATTCAAAGCCCTCATGGCTAAAGTGGAAGAAGTATACACCTTTTTCCCCCATCTATCCAAAGCCCTTGCCTCTTTATCAGAAGGAACAGGATTTTTAACAACAGAAGCCTTAACACCTTTAGGGCCCTGAGAAACAGTTTCTGGGTCTGCCCTAGGACTCTTAAAAAGATACTTATGAGCTTCAGGCACCCTATAATACCTGTCCGGTTTAACTGGGGCAGGAGGCAAAGAATCAGGGTTCAGGGAAGCCTCTGCAAAAACATCCTCTACTACATCCAGAACAGGAGGTATAGCTAAAGGCCTATGCTGGGGTAGAAACAAAAATTCCCTAAGCCTTTTCCTAGAGTCAGAGAAATCTTGACCTTCCCATTTAAAATGCTCCCTCATGGAATGAAGAGTCTCTGAAAAAGAAAAATCCTCAGGAGGAGAAGCCGAAGGTGTAGAGTCATCTACATCAGAATCAGAATAAGGAGGATACTCCTGCAAGTCTTCAGCCGAAGACTCAGAAGCCTCCGAACACTGTTCAAAACTCTCAAGCTCAGGTTCCACCCTAGGCCTCTTATCAGGGGGGGGGGTAAAGAACCTCTAATCATAGTAATCAAATCTTCTGCCATTTTAAGCATATGTTTCTTAGGCAGAGACCCTGAAGAACTAGGGGAGACCCCCACTGAAGTTAACCCTGGCCTGCCTCTAGAAGGAGCCTTGGAAACAGAAGGGGAGGGCCTAACCACCTTAGGAAGGGAGGGGAGAACAGCTACCTGAGAAGCCCCTTCAGCCTGGCCTACCTCCTGAGAGGACACATCTTGTAACAGTAAAGTCTCCCCCTGAGAATCCAAAGGAACTTCTGGTAGAACCACCGGCTCCACCGAGCCCTCTAAAGAACCGACGTCCGGGACAGACGGTTCTTCCACCCTAGGCTTCGCTGCTTTGTCCTTGCGCTTTTTAGGCAGGCGGCCGGAGCATCCGACGGCATGTTGTAATTACAACGCTTCCCAAAAACTAACCTGGCACAATCTAATCTTCTCTTAATAGTGCGTTTATTAAATCTAGCACAAGAGCGACAGCCAACAACGTCGTGCTCAGGCCCTAAGCAAGGTATACACAATGTATGGTAATCTCTATGAGGTATCTGTTTCCCACAAGAAATACAGTTATTCACTTTTTCTGACATCCGGTTAAATACTGAGGCAAGAAAAAAACAAAATATTCCCCAATGGGGTACTTAGCCAACTTTGATTCGGTCTGAAACTCCGACTTCAGAAAATTTCAGAACGCCAACCTGCACTCGCAAAACTGCTTCTGCATCGGACCATGCGGCAAAAAAGACTGAGGATATGACGTCGGTCATGCGCATTTGTACCCTGACGTCCTGATGTCAGACAAATACGCCTTGACCGACGTCAGCCTTATACTTTGGTATTCGGGCCGACTGGGACAGCGGACTACCCAAGTGTTAGGACTGCAGCAATGTGAGATGAAGAACATCATATAAATCTTGGTATACACTGATGTTTATAAATCATTTGAGAAGCATGAAGCATTTTTCTTGTTTTTCTGTCCAACTGATTTAATACCTTTTGGGGCCAGTCAATCACTCCAAAACTGAAAGTTAGGACAGGAAGAGCAAATTGGTTTATAGCTTGGACTTTATTCCTATATGTCAGAGCTGGTTTCAGTATTAGTCTTCTAAAAATATTCCTAAGTTTTATTCACATTTGTTTGTTTTATTACTGATCAGTCATCAATTCCTAAACATTTATACACGCCCGCCTGCAAGTTCTTTTATATCACATTCCTGCCACAGGCTGATGTTTCTTAATGCTGCAGCTTTCCTGCTTTAAAAGGTTGATTTTTTCACATTTAATCAAGACCAAATGACATTCTTATATTGTCTGAAAAGGTTTTAACCACTTGCAGTTGTGCTTTCAGTTCATCTGATGAACTATACAAGTTTAAGTCATCTAAAAATGAAGAAGAAAGTTTTTACACTATTGTTTTCTGGCAGCCAACCTGTAGTGATGACCTAATCTGTTGAGCAGACAGCTTAATGGGTTAAAGGCAAAAGAAAAGAGCAGCGGGGGACAAAGAGACCACTTGGAATATCCCCCTTTGAATTTTTTATCCCTGGAATAATAATTTGCTTTTTATCATGGCTTAACTGCAAAGTGGTTTGCCAATGTTTCATGGTCGCTGTAATGTAAATCGATCAGTGTAGGGTGCGCATCTTATACATCTGTAAGCACTCTTACCCACAAATGTGGGATACTGTAAAATGCTTTTTGTAGTCTAACCAAGTCACACTTATAGGTTTCCCCTTTTTACAGTTCTCCATCATACGACTAACAGCAAATGATCCTTTGATATAAGACTTTCTTTTATGACTTTCTTTTGTTACCCTTTTATTCTATTGCCATGATTGAGTTTTCTTCTAAATGGACTTTAAACTCTGTTAATATCAGTTCTAGTATATAGTTTATACATCATCGGAAGGCAAGTTAATTGGTCTATAGTTTTTAGTTTGCAGGTTCGCTCTTAAGGAAGAATATTGTTTTTCCTTTTGTTAACCAGGTTGGCATCTGTTCATCGTGTGCATATAAATAGTTCTTACTCATGGCTAAATCTTCATGTAAAGATGTTAATACTTTTAGACAGAAGTTAGGTATTGCATCTGGGCCTGGGGTTTCCAATTAGGAGCTTTTCTTAGGTTTGTTTCAATTTTTCTGGCAGTTACTTCATCCCATTTCATATCCTGTACATTTAAATTTCTTATTCTTTCTTTTACTTCTTCTATCCATTCAGCATCTTTGTTATGTTCCAAAGGATCTTCATAGATATCATGCCAGAATGTATCTATCCTTTTTTTTTTTGGTGGTATTTCAATTCCTTTTGCCTCGTTTCCCCAATTCTCTACAAACCTTTTTTGGGTCATCAATAAATTTCTTACTTTGTACTTTCCCTTTAAATTTATCTGCATATCTTCTAAGTTAATCTACCTATGCTGATATTTTTAGTTTATTATTTGCGATAGTGCACACTGCTTTTATCATGTTTGAGTATTTTGTTGATCTGTTTCCTCTTCTGTACTCTTCTAAAAGTGACGCTTCTTGTTTTAATTGCTTTACAAGTTTTCTCTATTCGATACTTCCATGGTGGCATTTGATTTCTCCTCTTCCATTCTTCTTACCGCCCTGTTTTTGTGGTAAAACTTTACCCATTATTAATTTAGCTGCACAGTAATATATCCTATTTACTCTTGTTACACTGCATGAATTTCTGTGAACAGTCCTAATTAAATTACTGTGTTCATTTGTTTTATCAAACTTCTAACTTTTTGGGTTTATTATTTATCAAATAAATAAAATAATAAATATTGATTTTCGGTAGTGTGTTTCTTTCATTGATCTTAATAGGTCTGTCAAATCAAGCAACTGTTCTCCTAGATAATTTTTTTTTCTAAACGGAGGGCATATACTTTGTTTTCTATTTCCTGTGAGCATTCCATGGAAAGTTCCAGGGCATCTTCTTTTGCCACATTCTCTTCAGTTCCATTCTTTGTCATACATTGCTCTTTCATACGAAACCCCAACGGCCTGTCACTCCACAACATTGACTGCGTCAGAGTTGCCACGGTTTCCTGTTCCTTCCCTTGCTGTGCAACCCCAACTGAACTTTTGTACTAGTTTCCTATGGAAGGCTCCAAAGTATCTTATATGGCAACTGATCAAATATTTCCCATTCCACTGGTTTATTCTTAATTTGGGGATCAGTTGCTCTGCTCTGGTGTTGTCAAAGTTAGATTTTCTACACTAAATCCTTTGCTTCCAAGGTAATCCATAACCTCAGTTTCGATTTCTTTAACTTCTCCATTATTACTCCTCTTTTCTATCTTTCCTCTTTGCTTTCTTATTTTATGTATTGTAAAATTTTCCATATCAGGATGCTTTTGCCTGTATTCCACTTCAAATATATATTTGGTGCCATTCTTGTTGTACTGATTAGTTTTGTTTTCTCCTTTGCATAAGTATTGCACCATATTAAATATAGTTTTCTTTCTCATGTCCATATTTCCTCTTCATACCTTTCAAAAATCTCTAGATTTTGTTCTATATATTTTCACACTCAGCTGATACTTTTTCCAAATGACACAAGGTTTCTTGGTCTACATGATGTTTTTCATAAATCTGTTGTATTAATGAACACAAATTTGCATTTCAAGCTTTTGACAGTTTTTCTTGTCCAAGTATTTTCTTTACTCTAATTTCTCTTAATCGTTTTGAATATCCTCTATCCAGGAATTCTAGGCTTCTTGTATAATAGTAACAATACACAATTTCTTTCTTATCCTCAGTAGTCCACTTTGTCATCTTTAGTGCTCTTTTTGGCATCTCAGTTTTTGTTATTTTTGTTGACTACTACTTCCTCCCTCAGAGCCTGGCCTATATCAACATTAAAGGAATGTTCCCATGTCTTGAGGATTCTACACTGTCATTTTTTCCCTTCTATGTACCCTAGGGGACGCAAGTAAAAATAGGCTTTGTCACCCAAAAACTGGAAATTATGGAATTAGGTGGCATACTTTGGGGAGTGAAGAATTTCTTGCCAATGATGGGAGGTAAACCCAGACCTCTTTCACACACCGAAGACTGCCTAGGAGATGCATCTTGTGTGGTCTAAAAGCGGATAGTAAAAAAACTAATAGTTTCAGTTTATTTAGGCCTCCGATTCTGACTCGGGAGAATAACCAGCAAGGGTCATCTTTGAGATTAAAATGACCACACCAAAATGCACAAATGCCCATTTAACTTGGTCAATTATCAGGTCTCTAATGGTCAGGTTAGCCCTCTTGGGATGCCTAATCAGTTCTGATATCACCCAAAAAAGTGTTTTCTAACCCGCTAGCTGATGTTGCATCATGTCTTGCCAAACTGCAGTACAGGAACTGAAAATCTCATTCCACCAGATACATATCTAAATTAGTGAGGCCTGAGTCTCCTAAACACTGTGACACATAGCGATTTCATCCCAGGTTATCTTATGCTTGAGGTATCCCAGACAAGAGTTTGGAGCAAATTCTTTAGTTTTTTTTTTTTTTTTTTTTTTTTTTTTTTTAAGGGTCTGCATTGGAGAGGGCATGGTGATGGCAATAAAACTCACAGACTGCCTGTACTCTGTGGAAGATCAAAGCAAACATCCCTTCACATCTTTCAACTAGTTTTTTGCTTAGAACAAACTTCTTCAAAACTTATTTTGCAAGGTGGAGGCTACCCAAGGTAATGGAGCTTGTTTACTTTGCCCATAGTCCCAGGTCAGTATATCACGAGATGAAACAGAGACGGATTACCTTTGTTTTACTTTTACTAATATCCTAACCTGCCCAAATGCCAATGTGAGAGAGTTCACTAAAAAATTGTACGTCTCCATGGAGGAAAAAAAGCAATCTGTATCCCTCGATGTATGCTAATCTCAGTCTGACAGCTACTACTTCTAAACGCAAGTCATTCACTTACCAGGACATTAGATTTCTCAGGTCTTGTCTGGGCACTGGAACAGCAGGACAGAATCCCCAACTAACATGGGTGGCCTATCCCAGTAAGCTTTTTAATATGGTTGTTCCAAAAGAAGCCCTTGTCATGAAAATAGAGTGAAGACTATAAATGTTTGACAAACATATGCAGGGAAGATTAAGTAGTAGCTGCTGTGATATCCTCCTAGAGTTGAAGATTTCCAAGAAAGGTTGTACATGAGGCTTCAGCTATAACAGAATATGCCTTTGGAAGAATACACAGCACCTTTCATGTCTTGTCATGGCAGAACAAACTATAGGTTGGTAATCTATGTTGACAAAGTAACCTTGGAAATCTTGTGAACCAGCTTAACAGGTGAAAAACTGACAAAAAGCTGCTCATATTTTCTAAATGTTTAAGTACCATCCAAGTAAAATCATAAATCCCTGTGAACGTCCAGGCAATGTTAGAGTACTTTGGGGAGAAAAACACATGCAAATGAATATACTGGTTCAGCCTGGTCTGTGATGCCACTTTAAGCGGAAAGAATGGTTTAATTTTAAGAGGGACTCTGTCCCAATGGCAAACAAATGTATGGAAATTGTGAGGGCAAGGCCTGAAGCTTGGAAACCTGCTTTATCAAAGTAATAGCTATCAAACAAAAGAAGTTATGTACTCACCATAACATTCCATGTGAGTTGTTTATCTCGCCTTTATTCTCACTGATGGGTTCAGAGCCGATCCTCAGCTCCGACATGGCCGATAGCAAAGCTCAAGGTTTGTCAGTAGCTGGGGACCAAGCCCCTTATCCCACAATGCACTGTTGGAATTACCTCAGATCTTGTTTGCTGCGAGTATACATACCCTTTTATTTTTTTCCTATTTCTACAAGGAAGCACTTCCCAAAGGGGAAGAAGTATTGAATAACCAGGATGGTACTAGCCTCTAAGTCAACTGTCAGCCAGGAGGGGGAAGGAGGGAGGGACGTGAGAATAAAGGCGAGATAAACAACTCACATGGAACGTTATGGTAAGTACATAACTTCTTTATGTGAAGTTGTTAAATCTCGCCGTTTATTCTCACCGATGGGTAACGTCCCTAGCACCCTCAACCTTGGGTGGCTCATGGAAGTGTTTTTCAGTACCATGGAACCAAAGGAAGACCTGTCCCTGGAAGCCTTATCTACTTTGTAATGTGTGATAAAGGTATGAGGCTTAGACCAAGTGGCTGCAGCACAAATATTGTCAAGGGGCAATTTAGCTTGAAAGACAGAAGACGTAGAAATGGCTCTGGTAGAATGAGCCTTAGGTTTGTGTGTCAATGACATGTTTGCATAAACAAAGGATATACAATCTGATAACCATTTAGATAGGTTTGTTTTAGCCATTGGATTACCTTTTATGGCCTCCGAAAAGGCTATGAAAAGTTGATCTGAATTTCTAATATCTTTAGTTCTAACAAAATAAAATCTGAGCTGTCTGTGTACATCAAGTTTGTGCAGCATGTATCCCAATTTGTTAGAGTGGTTGGGAAAAAAGACTGGCAACTCAATGACCTGATTGATATTGGATTCGGAACAGACCTTTGGCAAAAAGGAGGGGTTTGTAATGACAGATACTCTTATCAGCATGGAAAATCATGTAAGGAGGCCTGATAGATAATGCTTGAAGTTCTGACACTCTGCGGGCAGAAGTAATGGCTACTAGAAATATAGTCTTCCAGGACAAATATTTGAGATCACAAGAAGATGCTGGTTCGAAGGGGGGGGGGGATTATTTTGAGACCGCATAAAATTCAAATTCCAGAGAGAATAAGGGATTTTGACAGGAAGTCTCATGTGAAAAGCACCTTTAAGAAAAGCCTTAGATAACTTATGGCCCATAACGTTCAACCCATCGAATTCAAGGGGGAAAATTTGATATGGCAGCTTACTGGACTCGAACTGTGGCAGCGGCTGCTCCTTCCTTAAAAATCTTTGTCAAAATTCTAAAATGGACGATAGAGGAGCTCGGAAAGGGTCTATTTTCTTTATATTGGCCCAAATTGAGAACCTGTTCCACTTACTATGGTATAGTTTCCTGGTGGATGGCTTGTGAGAAGACAAAAGGATTTGTCTTGTATCATCTGAGAGCGAATGAAGCCTGGCAATTAGGGGAAGTGGATTAGCCAAGCAATCAGCTTTAAGGACTGCAGTGAAGGATGGAGGTCCCCTGACGGGTGTGTCAGAAGGTCCGGAACTGGGTCCAGGATCTATGGATCCTCCAGTAGATGATGGTGAAGGAAGGGGAACCAAATCTGTCGAGGCCAGTAGGGGGCTATGAGGATAACTGTCCTTCCCAGCGATTTTGCTTTCTGTAAAACCTTGGGTATTAATGGAATAGGTGGGAATGCATACAGGAGACCCGGAGGCCAATCGTGTACGAGTGCATCTCTCGGGGAATGTCCTGGAGGTGGTATTAGGGCAACGTAGCTTCTGCATTTGGTACTGATGTGACTGGCAAAGAGGTCGCAGCAAGGCTGGCCCCATTTGCGGAAAATCAAAAACGCAACTCGTTGGTTGAGAGACCACTTGTGAGGCAACAGTATTGCCCTGCTCAGCTTGTCCGCTATCACACTGGATTTCCCCGGGATGTGCATTGCTATCAGAAAATGGTGGGATGACACACCCATTGCCATACCCTGAGGGCTTCTCAACAAAGGGGGTAAGACTTGGTTCTGCCTTGTTTGTTCAAGTACCAGACCACTGACATGTTGTCCGTCTGAATTGCAATTGTCCCTTGAGGAAGAGAGTTCTGAAAGTAGTGCAACACCAGAAGTACCACTCTCAACTCCAGAACATCGATATGCAGATGTGACTCTTAATTCGTCCATGTGCCTTGGGCAGTCTTTTCTTGAAAATCCCACCCCCCACCCTATCAGGGAAGCATCCGTGGTCACAGTGGCTACTGGGGGGGGGGGCAAAGGGTCTTCCGATTGTAACATGAAGAGACGTCAACCACCATCGAAGGTCTCTCTTGCAAGAATCTGTAATGAGAATCAAGTGGTGCATCAGTAGCCTTTGGTAAGCCCACTGAGCGAAAAGGAGCCATTGAAGGATCCGCATATGCATCCTTGCGAGTGGTACAGCCAGGATTGCTGCTGCCATCAAACCTAGCACCTTCAAGACCTCTGCTGCTGTAGCTTTGTTCTTTGACACCAGTGAGGTGACGTGTTGGCGAAGAAGTGAAACTCTTTCGATTGGAAGATGTAGAGTGGTGGTTGAGGTATCTAACTCTGCTCCTATAAAAACGGTATGCTGCGATGGCAATAAGGCAGACTTTTCGAAGTTGACGGTAATGCCTAATTGATGCAGAGTGTCAAGAGTATATTGTGTTGCCTGAGTCAATTGATGCCTGGTGGTAGCAGTGAGGAGCCAATCGTCTAGGTATGGAAACACCTGGAATTCTAGACGCCTCAGGTGAGCCGTGACCACTGCCATGCATTTGGTGAACACTCTAGGGGCTGTAGTGAGACCAAAGGGCAGGGCTCGAAACTGGTAATGACTGGCTCCCAGACGGAAATGCAGGTGATCCCTGGAGCGTCTGTTCATCTCTATGTGACAGTACGCGTACTTGAGATCTATAGAGCACATCCAATTGCCTTTCCCTAGGAAGGGAAGAATGGACTGATGCATGACCATTCAGAACTTCTCTTTCTTTACGAATTGGTTGAGTCTGCTAAGGTCCAAAATAGGTCTCCAGTCCCCCGTTTTCTTTGGTACCAAAAAGAATCTTGAGGAAGTTCCAAATCCAACTTGGTCTGCTGGGACTGGTTAGATGACTCTTTTTCTAGCAATTTGTGGACCTCTACGACTGCTTGTTCCCTGAGACTGGGTGGAACATCTGGGATTCTGTTTACAGGAGTAGGAGGGGAAGAGAACGGTATGAAATATCCTCTGGAAATTATGCTTTGCACCCATGTATCTGATGTTATGTTTAGCCAGGCTTCTGGGCACAAAGATAAGTGACCCCAGACTGCCTCCAGAGCCGGACAGCTGGGCCTCCTTTCAGGAGCACTGGTAGGGCTGACCGGAGAACTGGCCTCTGTCACCCTGTTGCTGCGGACCCCCTCTGCCACGTGGGTGGCGTCTTCTGTTATAACCCCCTCCTCTGCCTCTAGATAGAGTTTCTCCATGTGTGTCCTGAAAGACTCCCTGTACTTTTCGGAACCGCATTTTTCCACCCTTAGGATAGGGCCGAGTAGGGGGTAGAAAAATGGACTCCAACAGCAGAGAGGGTCTTACCTTCCTGCTCACACCTGGTTAAAGTTTTCTTTACTTTAGGCCCAAACAGTGATGACCCATCAAATGGGGTGTTGATAAAGGAAGACTTAAAGGGCTACGCAAAGGAACAGAGACACATCCAGGCTGGACTCCGCAGAACAATGCCTGAACTAGCGGCTCTACTTGAACCATCAGCTGCACAAGATAGGAGATGCATGGACGAGTTCACAACCGAGTTTAGGGTAGCGAGTTGTGTGTTGACTTTGTCGGCAACCCCTGCAGCTACCATACCCTGGAGAGCATCTCCTAGCTCTTTCAGGAGATATCTTTGTAGTCTCGTGAAATGGGTTAAATAGTTCAGCGATCGCAGAGAAAAAGTCGCTGATCTAAACATGCATTTTCCATATCTATCCATGATCCTAGAATCTCTGTTAGGCAGATGGATAGATGCGGATGTTTCAGACACTTCCTTTTTGGTGGCTGCAGCTACCACCATGGCATCAACAGGCACTCCTTTGGTCAAAAAGTCTTTGTCCACTGGGGCAGAGATTAACTTATTCAGCTTCCGAGGGACAGGTTCCATGGCTTCAGGTGACTCCCACGCCTTACAAGAGATCAGCTCCATGAGCTCGTCATAAGGCGGAGACACCCAAGAAGTGGAAGGTTGAGACCCAAAAGCCTTCAAGAGCACTGACTCATCCTCAGTAGGGGTTTTGGACTGCCAATCGCCCCTCTGACTCAGGATCTCTAATATCTCCGCAAAGGAGATATCCTCAGAGAGGGATCGAGGGGACCCTTCTGACTCATCCAAATCAGTGTCGGATATCAAAGACTCCTGTGGGGAGTCTAAGTGTCTCCTCTTGCACAGTCCCTTCCTGGGTACCTCCTCAGTGGGAAGATCTGGGGAGGTCTCAGAAGAGCAAGGGATGCCCTGTGGGGCTAATTGAGGTGCAGGGTCTCTACGCTTAGGGGGACCGGTAGATGTAGAAGCAGACACAGGAGCTTGAGGGAAGAAGGAAGCCCGAACTGATGCAGACAATGTCTTAGGAGACAGGACTCTCCTCATGGCATCAAAAGCACCATGGCTCCGACGAGAAGGGGTAGACGGATCCGGAGGGACCATAGGTTCATTCATAGGTTGGTACTAGGTTATCAGCCCTAGGGCCTATACAAGCCTAGCCATAACAATTCCCTGGCTATTTCTTCCCACATTATTTACTTTCCTGGACCCCTGTCTAGCAGGGTGACTGACGTGATCCCTGGGGTGAATTTCCTTTCTCCCATACAATTGTCAAGGTTCCTCTTGAAGAGGTCCAAAGAGGCACTCTGCTTGACGTATATGGGCAATCTATTCCAGAGTCTGGGGAGTCTCTGGGTCAGGAACCTATCCCTCCAGCATGTTTTGTTTATTGTGATGACAAGGTTTAGATCCCTGGAGCGTGTAGCTCTGAGGGATTGGGATTTCTTTAAGTGTAGCATGTAGCTCTGGGTTTGACATGGCCTTGTATGTTAAGCAGAGATCGCCTCTGAGTAGACGATATGCGACAGAGTATAGCTGGAGTTTTTTAAGGCGGTCAGTGTAGGGCATCTGCTTTAGGCCTGTGATTCTTTTAGTGAGGTATTTCTGAGGCCTTTCCAGTTGTTGCAGATGTCTTGAGAGGTACATACCAAATGGGGCGTTGTATTCTATAATGGGTCTAATGAGGGATGAGTACAGTGGGACAATGACCTCCTTCTTTCTGGATGAAAAGCCCTTCGTGATGAGGTGTGCCACATAGAAGGATTTCCTGACTGTTGTGGCGATGTGGTTATCGAAGGTGAGACCACTGTCCACCTGTGTCCCTAAGTCTCTTATCACACTTTCTGTGTTTAGTGTACTGCCACCTATATGGTAATTCATGGATACATGTTTTTTCCCAAAGGGGATAACAATACATTTCTTGGCATTGAGCTCGAGCCCATGGCTCTGGCACCAAGCATCTGTTTCTGTAAGGCCCTTTTGTAGAGTATCCACATCATTTGGGGATTCAGTAATGGCTCCCAGTTTGCAGTCATCTGCAAACTTTGTTAGCCAGAGTCCCTTAGTGTTGACCTGTACTTCAGAGAAGTAGATGCCAAACAAGAGCGGCCCCAGGACTGAACCCTGAGGTACTCCACTTGTCTGGAGCTGGATTTGGAGTCGGCTACCTTTACAGTGCGAGTTCTATCAGTAAGCCATTTAGCAACCCATTGGGTGACATAGGGATTAATGCCCAACTTAGTAAGTTTATCTGTGATTCCAGAGTGAGGGATGGTGTCAAAGGCCATCCAATCCTCCCGCACCAAAACCATGGGCTCCGAGCCTGAGGTAGGAGCCGAGCTCATCCGAGCCGAAGCCCCGAGAGGAAAAGTCAGCAACGACAAATAAGTCCGACTAGCCTCCCCAGACCAAACAGGAGCATGTTGATTCCTAGCGTTCATGGTCGGCGCAGAGGACAGAGTAGATGGAACTGATAACAGCGATGCGGGTCACTGTTCCATAGGTTCGACAACTATCAGTTCGGGCTCCTTTGGCCCCGAGAGTCCAGTACAGCTCGGAGGAGGAGTAGTCAAGTCTGGTTCAATGGTCTTTGGCTCCAACGAAATGGTCGGGGCCGACAACAATTTAGCAAGTCCTGGTGCCCGTAGAAGCTTCTGCACTAGCCGATCCATATCCACATCACAGAGGCTGACCGAAGACATCGAGGAATGTACCGAAGGTGCTGACTGGAGCAGAGGAGATGAGGGAAACTCAGAGACCGGCTCCAAGACTGGGACCTGGCTCCAAACCAAAGGGACACTCGGTTCCGAGGACTGTGGAACAGATGACCCTGTACCCTCTGATCTTTTTGCCTTCTTAGTAAGTTTAGAATCCGAAGACTTAGAAGATTTTGAAGACGTGCTGGCACCTCCCTGGCTACCCAATGCCTCAGAGAAGTATGCTGCAGTAACCCCTTGTCAATGAGTTTTCTCCTTCTCTCTAAGAGAACCCTAGAAGAAAAAGAGTGGCAAATACTGCAAGAGTCTTGGAGGTGTTTAGACCCCAGACAGCAAACACATTGGACATGCCCGTCAGTGACGGACATTTTCTGTCCACAATCTGGACATTTCTTAAACCCCGATTTGGGGTGTGACTTTTCTCTCTCAGACATGTTTGAAACAGACACACCACAAAATTAACCTGTAGAGGTTAAATACAGGGCTAACTATGCCCACACTAAAAAAATACCAATAACAAGAATAAAATTGTTAAAACTAAATACGGCTAAGAAAAGGCCCAATACTAAGAAAACTAAGCCAACACAGGGCACTATCTCTACAATCTAACCTACTTAAAAAGTACAGTTGTGTACACTTACCATAAATGTAGATGTTCGAGTGTATTCACTGTTGCAGTCATTACATTTGGGCAATCTGCTGGCAGGTTGCCCTCAGTCGGCCTGAATTGCAAAGTCTTGGGTCCTGCATCGGTTGCTGTCTTCTCTTCCATGACGTCAGGGGTATAAAACATGCAGCCGATGCCATTTTCTTTAGTTTTTCTTGCCCCCGATGTCAGGTGCCCCCAGAAAGATAGCAATAATATTTTATATATATATATATATATATATATATATATATATATATATATATATATAAAGAAACATGCATCAATATAAACTTTACCTTCATCTACAAGCAAATACACCACATAGGTTGTAGAAGATAGTGAAGGAAAGATAAACTTCAGAATGACAGGGGGATGGCGGGAGGGTAACCTGGACTGCAACAGTGAATACACTCTAACATCTACATTTATGGTAAGTGTACACAACTGTACTATGTTCTTCGTGTTTCACTGTTGCTGTCATTACATTTGGGTAGAATTCCAAAGTTATGGTTGGGAGGCTGGAGCTAAACAGCATTAGGTGCGGCTATAAGGCCCTGCAACACTGCAGTGGCAAAGCCTGCCCTGGCCTTAGAGTAGAGAGGCAAATGGTAATGCTTTGTAAAGGTGTGAACAGAACTCCAAGTAGCAGTCTGTAGAATGTCTTTGGTTGGTACTCCTCTGAGAAAGGCTGCTGAAGTAGCTGCAGCTCTGGTGGAATGAGACCTAATGCCCTTGGGCACAGGTTTACCATGGTGTAAGTAGCAGAAACTGATGCAGTGGCTTATCCACTTTGAAATAGCCTTTCCTTCTGATCCTGCAGCATATGAAACTAGTAATTGCTCAGTTTTTCTTACAGCTGTAGTCCTGCTCAAGTAGAATCTTAGTGGTCTGTGAACGTCCAAGGAATGCAGAATTCTCTCCCCTTTGTTCTGCGGATTTGGATAAAAAGTTGTCAGATGAATTGTTTGGTTAAGAGCCACACTGGAAACCACCTTGGGCATAAAAGTAGGATTAGTCCTCAGAGACACCCTGTCCAGGTAAAATATGATAAAAGGCTCTACAGCCATGAGGGCCTGTAGCTCTGAAACTCTTCTTGCTGAAGTAATTGCTAGTAGCAGAGCTGTCTTCCATGATAAGACTTTTATATCAGCGGTAGCAGCTGGTTCAAATGGATGCAGGTGAGTTTTTCCAACACATAATTGAGGTCCCATGCCAGTAATGGTGATCTTCTAGGGGGCCTTAAATTTTTGGCTCCTCTAAGGTACTGCTTTAATAAAGGATGAGAAAAGATTGGTGGCTCTGTGTTGTAATGAGCCGAAATGGCAGAGGCATGGATTTTGATTGATGAGAAAGATAGGGCTTTGTCAAGCATCTCAGTTAAGTATTGTAATATTGGAAGAATATTTGGTTCTGCTGTATCACTTCCTTGTGTTAGATTCCAAGCACAGAATCTCTTCCATTTGTCAGCATAAAATTTTCTAGTACTAGGCCTTCTGGCTTCCAAAATGACATCCATCACAGCTTTACTGAGAGGTTTTGTTTGTATGATTACCTGATTAGCCATGCTGCCAGGTTTAGAGTCTGTAGTTGATTGTGCAGGATCGGATTGTTTTGCTGGGACAGTAGTTGTGGTGTTTGAGGCAAGGTCCAAGCTGGGTATTGAGACAAGTTCCTTAGGACTGGGTACCAGTATTGGTGGGGCCAATCTGGGGCAATTAATATCATCTTTGGCTTCTCTTGTCTGACTTTTAGGAGGACCTTGGATAGAAGAGGCAGAGGAGGAAAGGCATAAACTGATAGGGCTTTCCATATAAAGGATAGGCATCCACTTTCCATGCTTGTCTGTGATAAGTCCTTGTGCAGAATGCTGAAGACTTGCAGATTTAGTTTCCACTCATGAGGATCCATAAGGCTTCTGCTTAAATTGTCTGCCAGAGTGTTTTGTTTTCCTGGCAGGAATTGAGCTTGAAGATGTATTTGGTAGGTCAAAGCTGTGTCCCACAGTGCCATGGCTAATCTGCAAAGGGGGTAAGAGTGTGTGCCCCCTTGCTTGTTTATATACCACATGACTGTGGTGTTGTCCGTCTTTATCAGTAGTTGTCCTGGATGAAGTCAGCCCTTGAAGGCTGTTAGGGCATTTTGAACAGCTAGCATCTCTTTTTGGTTGATGCATTTGTTTTGGAGCCCATATGCCCTGAATGCATCTTCCTGACATGTGGGGCCCCCCAGGCATAATCTGATGTGTCTGTTGTTACGGTTTGGTTGGCAGGGGGTAGAGTGAAGGGCCGTCCCATATTCTGGTGACAGGCCTTTGCCCACCATAGGGCCTCCTGCTGCAGGCAGGGAATGAGAGGAAGCATTGTTTCCAGACTGTGTGAATGTTGACTCCATAAACTTTTTAGGTACCATTGAAGTTTTCTCATATGCAGTCTTGCATATGGAATTAGTAGGATGCAGGATGCCATGAAGCCCAGAGCCTGCAGAATTTGTCTTGCAGAAGACTGGGTTTTTGTTATCAGTTTGAAGTAAGTAGTCAGTTGCCTTTGTTTGTCTGGCGTAAGGTAAGCCATCTGGGCAGTTGTATTCAAGCTTGCACCCAGGAATGTTATCTTTTGAGAGTGTACCAGTTGTGATTTCTTTTTGTTTATAGTGTACCCTAGTCAAGTTAGAAGCCTTTTCACAAATACTAGGTGTCGAAGAGTGTCCTTGTTCTCTGCTTGAATGAGACAGTCGTCCAAGTAAGGATATATTTGTATACATCTTTGTCTGCAAAATGCAATTACTGGTGCCAGGCACTTTGTAAAGACCCTGGGCGCAGTAGATGAGCCAAAGGGCAGTGCAGAGAATTGGTAATGCATTAAGCCAGCCTTGAATATGAGGTATCTTCTGCACGACTGTCTTTATTGGGACATGCAGGTATGCCTCTTTTAGGTCTAATGTCACCAGCCAAGCATTCTTGCCCAGCATGGGCAGAAGCTGCTGCAAAGTCAGCATTTTGAATTTTGGAATGTCCAGATATGTGTTCAAAATTGAAAAATCTAGTATTGGCTGCCAGGCCTTGTCCTTTCTGGGTACCAAGAACAGTCTTGAGTAAAAACCTTGTCCTTTTTCCTGTTCTGATACTGGTTGAATGGCCCCCATATCTATGAGGGACGTAACCTGTTTCTGTGCCTCTGCCCATTAATGTTTGGGCAGATCTGGCCAACCGTTTGCCATTGGCAGAGTGTGGAAATGGAATCTGTATCCCTGTGATACTATGTTTAGTACCCTACCCTCTTGTCCTGGGTTATTAACTGACAATTTTGAGCAAAAAGTGTTAATTTTCCCCCTAAGGGTGCTGTCAAAAGATAAGTGCTTGGTGTAGGCAGAGGGAAGTCATTGGGACTGTTTTCTGTAGGTTTGCACTTTATCTCCCCCTGATTTGGAGGTGGATGCGCCCCATTGCTTTGACCTGTATGAATCTTGCGCCTGGTATCTGGAACCCTTTGGGCGTCTGGATTTAGCCCTTTGAGCTCTGTCTGACACAGGAAAGGACCGATTTTTTGTAGCCAGTGTCTACTGAATCTTGGTGGCTGCACTTGTAAGACGTCTTTAACAGTTTGCATACACTTAGCTTTGTCTTCCATTTTCTTTAAAACCTCATCTGACTTAATACCAAAGAATCATGCTGTAAAGGTGCATCTAGCAATTTAGCTTTAACATGATCAGGCAAATTTTGTTCCTTTAACCAGGCATGCCTCCTAATCACAGATCCAGTAACTGCGGCCCTGCAGGAGGCCTTTAAGGAATCAAAACCACATTGCAAAGTAGGCTTTCCAATTTGTTCAGCTGCATGCAATAATTCCTGCAATTCTTTTTTTTCTGCACATTCTGAAATCAACATCATTTTCTGTTTCAGCAATCCCATAACATGTTGCTGGTACTTAAGCATGTGAAATTGACAGTTTAAGAACCTGACTGCCAAGGTTGCAGATGTATAAACCTTTTTTTCCCCATCTATCTACTGCCCTTGATTCTCTGTCAGAGGAGTAGGGTTTTTTGCTGTTGAGACCTCATCTCCCTTTGGATCCTGTGAAATAGTTTCAGGGTCAGCAGCAGGGTATCTAAATAAAAATTTATGTGAGCCAGGGACCCTGTAATATCTGTCAGGCTTACTGGGAGCCGGAGGTAAGGTGGTCAAGCTTGACTCCGAAAAGACATCATCCACAATATCTAAAACAGGGGGAATGGCTAAAGGCTTGTGCTGAGGGAGAAGGAAATCCCAGAGTCTCTTTTTTTATTCTGAGAAGTCTTGACTCTCCCAGTGAAAATGCTCCCTCAAAGTATGCAAGGTTTCTCCAAATGAATAATCCTCTGGAGGAGATGCAGATGGAACAGACTCCTCAGCATCTGAATCCTCATAGGGAGGTATAGATAATTCCTGATCAGAAGAGGAATTAGAAGAAATAGAAACCTGATCTGAAGATTCATAATCAGTGTCTTGCCTAGGCCTCTTATCTGGAGGGGGATGGGTACCCCTGATCAAGGTAATAAAGGTCTTCAGCCATTTTGATCATCTGTTTTTTAGGCATAGAGGCCTGTGCACGTGGCTCAGGCATCGTTTTTTTAGTTTTAGAAGTTGTCTTTGTCTTTGGTTTTGTAGCTGTCGTAGGTTTGGTATATAAATGTTGAGGTCTGAATACACACTCAGAAGCTGGTGCTACTAAGCGGCTATGGACCCATCCAAGGGAGATGCATCCATCAGTCCAATACCTTGAGTATCTTGCAGCATGCCGGATACCACATGGGTGCCGGTAGAGGCCTGTGACTCGAAGGTAGCGGGTATCAGGGGCTGCGAAAGCGCCTCACTGAGTACTGGCGAACCGGCGACTGGCTTAGGAGAAGCTTCGTCGTCGGTTTTGGATCTCGACTGCCTTTCTCTGCCCTTTTCTTTGCGTTTTTTATGTACTCCGGTAGTCGGATTGCTAACAGACGACATTTCTGGGTAGTAAAGCTGTTTCCAAAATATTTTGATGCAAAAATATACAGACGCTTAATAGTGCGTCGTTTAAATCTAGCATAAAACCGACCGCCAGGCATGTTGTGATCAGGCCCTAGGCAAGGAATACAGTATAAATGGAAATCCTTATGAGGTATTTGCTTCCCACAAGTAATACAATTATTAACTTTTTCTGACATCGGTAAAAGGCAAGAAAAAAGTTTCCCCAGTGGGGTACTTAGCTTTAGTGAAGACTTCAGTTCTGAAATCCAAACTTGAATATTTCAGTAGTCGGCCGACCGGCACTTGTGAAATGCTTCTGTTTCGGACACCACGCAGCAAGAAAGACTAAAAAAAAAATGGCGTCGGCTGCATGTTTTATACCCCTGATGACCCGACGTCATGGAAGAGAAGACAGCAACCAACACAGGACCCAAAACTTTGGAATTCAGGCCAACTGAAGGCAACCTGCCAGCAGACTACCCAAATGTAATGACTGCAACAGTGAAACACGAAGAACATCTATATTATTTTAAATGAGAATCACACACACACACACACACACACACACACACACACACACACACACACACACACACACACACACAAAGAATATCTCTCAAAAAGGAGGATAAAGAATTTTTTTAAACTTGAGATTTAGCAAAAAATGGTCCGAGCTGACTGGATCACCGAGATCTCTTGCCGCGGCAAACTAGATACGAGGTAATTCCAGCAGTGCCTTGTGGGATAAGGGGCTTAGTCTCAAGCTACTGGCAAACCTTGAGCTTTGCTATCGGCCGCGTCGGAGCAGAGGATCGGCTCTGAACCCATCAGTGAGAATGGACGGCGAGATTTAACAACTTCACATGCAGTGTTCCACTAAAGGAATTCAACATCTGCAGAGCTGGCAGGCTCTAAGGGAGGTCCCAAGGATTTCAATATGAAATTTGGGTTCCTATTAGATGACCGAAGACGCATTCTTTCAAATGCATCTTGGTCGAACTTGAAAAGACGAAAAGGCAAAATGATGAAGCGACATATAAGCGAATTCTTTCCCTGGGAAAGAAATCGCTTGTCTGCATCGGTTACTTTGCCATTTTCGTCACTGTAGTGCGATCTCGGAGTTTGTATATTTAAGTAGGGGGTGAGGGGGCACAGCCCCCCATGTCGGGGGAGTGGGGAGAAGCCCCCCCACTTGTTATGTTTTAAGTGCACTTTTTGTTTTTTGGGGGGGGGGTTTGTAACAGCGATTTAATCACTGTTCTAAGCATTCAAGTTTGTAAGCTTTCGCTTTCATCGGGTCGATAAATCATTGTTCACTTTTCTAAGCGTTCAATGATTTAATATAGACCCTGAAATTTAGATCCTAATTTGGTGCTGGTTTACTTATGGGAAGTCTCTAATGAAAAACTAATTTAAGAGGCTTTACACTATCTACGTGTGGCCAAAGAATGATTGGAAAAGCCAATATGGCTGCCAAATGAACTTTGACAAAAGAAAAACCAGCCTTTTTTTGTACAATTCAGTCAATTAAAACCTCCGCTCTTGGAGAAGATGTAGGACAGAAGTTTCTCCTCTAGGCCCAAAAGAAAACATTTTTTTTCATTTACACTTCTTAATCTTTCTGGAGTTCTGACAGGACTTAATGAGGCCTACCACCTCATTGGGGAACCAAGTGTTCCTGGCCATTATGAGAAATGGAGAAACCAAGTGGTTAGACTGAGGAATTGACTAGCCAGATGACATATCCTTTATGGATGAGCCAGTAAAGAGGAGCTCTTAGATGAGGCCAAAGCAAGAAAAACTAAGTCTGACGAGGTTAGAACAGTGCTATCAGATTTAGTTCAGCCTTCCTCTGCATAGCTTTCTGCAACAGTCTTGAAAATCAGTGGAAGATGAGGGAAGGCACAGAGGAGGGAGGAGGACAAATAGTGACAGAATATGTCTTTTGGTCGAAGTCTTCTTGGAAGAACAATGCTGTAAAAGAAGGGCACTTGGTGTTCAATGGGAAATAAAGACTGCAACAAGGTGGTCTACATCTCTTGGTTATACAGCTTGCCAGTTTTGCATTGAGATACCATTCATGTAGAATCTGTCTGCTCAATTTGTCTGCAGTCATGTTGGAAGCCACTGGTATATGCACAGATATTAGAAAGTGGTGCAAAGCCAAAGCCCCTCCCACACTCTCATGTCTTCTCTGCCTTGTAGATTGGATGAGGGTCCCCTTTTTTACTAATGCAACATACTACTGCCATGCTGTCTTATTATATGGAAACTGCACCCCAAAGGCGTGTGTCCTGAAATGCCTGCAATGCAAGGAGGACTGCCCTCATCTCAAGAACACTGATGTACAAGAAAGCCTCTTCTATAATCCAAGAACCCTGTGCCATATATGAAGTGCCTCCCTCATCCAAGGGAAGGCATGCCTGTGATTACTATTGCCTTGGGTATCAGCTTAGTAAAGAGGGATAAGGTTGTTAGATTCTGAGGAACAGTCCATGACTCTAGATCTTTCCTGACTGCCTTCAACAATGTAACGGAATGATAAACTGACAAGGTTGATCCCACTGGGTCTGAAGCATCCGATGTAGAATTCTCATAAGTCTGGCATGTGGAACCATTTGGATAGAAGCAGCCATTACACCTTTAGAACATTTGCTGCTGATGGCTTGCTCTGGGAGAGCAGTCCATCTGAGACCCTCAAGGTAAACTTGCCAAAAAACTGTGCATGTTGATTTCAGTAGCCTATGAATATCAGACCCAAAAGATGGCTGCAGACTGGATTCGGCCATTGGATAGCGATTCTCAAACAGTGACAAATTTGGAGCAAAGAGTGCCTTGCATTGACCAAGAACTCTAATATGTTGGCTGCCAACCAACTAAAAAATCCATACTCCCAACAGATACATGTGAACTGTGACCAGTGCCATATATTTGGTGAACAACCAAGGGGCTGCATCGAGACCAAATGGGAGGGCGTGAAATTGAAAATAACTGGCTCTGTCTTGGACGTGAAGGTACCTTCTGGATGTGAAATCTATTTTTGTGTGAAGATAAGCATCCCAGAGGACCACAAAACACACGGGAGGAATGACTGCACTGTGACCATCCAAAAAGACTCCGGATACTTGCATATTTGTTGAGCCAACTGAGATCCATTATTGGTCTGAGGCCACTGGCATTTTGGGTACTAAACAGAGCGTGGAGTAAAATCGATTCTCTCCTCTAGATTGCAATGTTGCTGGGGAGGGCCTGCAACTCCTTTACAGCCACTCTTCTCTGTCTGGGTGGCACTAATAGTTAGAAGTCTGCAAAGACAAAGTTGTGGAAGAAGGAATTAAGTAGCCACTGGATACAATTTTCTCTACCCATGAATCTGACGCAATGGCCATCCACACTAGTACGTGCAAAGACAGATGCTCCCCAACTGCCTCCAGAGGTGAGCAGTCAGGCATCCCCTTCAGAAGATCATAGCAGTGAAATCCTCAAAAGGATCCCCTACCTCCCTGACTGTTTGGATTACATATGTCCCTGGGATGGTGATAAGACAAACTTTCCCCTGCCATAAGAATTTCTGCTCATCTGCCATCTTTGCTGAGATTTGTAAAAGCACAAGTTCTTAGCCCCTTTCTGACTATGGTGGTATGTCCACTGAGGGGTGATTAATTTAACCTCAAACAGCAGTGAATGTCCTGTCCACTTGCTCAAAGGTATACTGTCTCTCTTAGAATTGCTGCCCAAACAGCATACAGATGTCAAAGGGGCATTCATGAAAGTTGCCTTGAAATGGTCTGTAAAATGTCAGGGTTAACTAGGCTCGTTTCTTCACTGCTAGATGGGATCCCACTGCTGAGTCTGCTCCATCCATTACATTGTGAATTATACGCATGGAGAGAGAGGAAATTGTCATCATCATAGCCACCTAGATGCCAGCAGCAGTTTTAAGGTTTTGACAGTCTTTTGTGCAATATCCCTTTAAAACCTTACCATATGCACCACATAGTTCAGGGGCTTTAATGGAGAACGTACTAGATGCAAACACATTTCCCTAATCTGGCCATCATCCTGTAGTCCTTGTTGGGAGATGAATGGATGGAGCATCCTCAGAGACATCTTTCTTTATAGCACTAGCCACAACAATAGAGTCAAAAGGGGTCCTGTGCTCCAGAATGGTCTTTGGAAGTACGCAAGATCCTGTCCATTTTCCTAGGAATCAGCTCCATGTCAGGCTCCTTCCAAACTTTGGAACAGATCATATCAACCAACCTATTCAAGGTGAGCACTACCCATATATAGTTGGAGGACAGGAGTTGTAGTCCTCCTGTAAGACTTGCGGGAAGTAGAGTCAACTAGTCATGGGGCCCCCTCTGTCTCACCATTTCCAATATCTCACTGAAGGATCTTCTGGTGAAGGTTTGTGAGAAGCCTCACCTTCATCCAAATCTGTATCCAGGATGGGGGGACTCCAAAGGGGAGACTACGTGCTTCCTCTTGAACATCCTCTTTCTAGTGGGGAGCCTCACTGGAATTGCCAAAGGAAAAGAAAACCCCAGATCTCACCACTGCACGCCTCAGGGCCTCCCGTCTTGAAAAAAATATGCAATGTCCTGCTCAAATGTCCATACTTGTTGACATTTCAGGGATGAATCACTGCTTCTACACACAGTGTAGTCAACTGAAATACTCAGGCCCTTTGAATCTTGTGGCGAAGGCAAAACAGCTATCATTGAGAGTGCCAAACTGGGTCCCATCCTAAGTGCAGAAAACTCCAGGGCTGGAGCCAAGTCATAAATCTTTGGCCCAAAAGTGTCGAACCCCGACAGAAAAAACATTCCTGACAGAATTAGTGCCAACAATCTCAGAGCCACATGGTTCAACACCCCCCCCCCAACCTAGTAGCTGTTGGAGCCAAGGGGACCAGCGTCAAGGCTACAAGTGAAGAAATGGCTGGCAAACATATCAAAAAAAAAGTTATGTCTTACCATAACATTCCATCTGTGTTGATCTTCTTCCATTCATCACCGATGGATTTGTTTCCAAGCCCTAGGAACCAAGTCGGCCTAATACCAAGCTCGCGTACACCAAAAACTCTTGAGCTAAGCCACTATCCACAATGCCCTTCTCCCAGTTAACTCAGATCAAGTTTGCATGCAACATATAGAAGAAAAGCAGAGGCCATTTCAGTGCAGAAACCCTGAAACACAACAAGGACCCATAAGATCCAGCAGGAGCCTTTGGTGGGGGACGGAGGGGTGGGGTGTGATGAATGGAAGAAAATCAACAACACAGGTGGAACATTTTGGTAAGACATAACTTCTTTAGCTGATGTTGTTAATCTTCTTCCCATTCATCACTGATGGGACAGAATCCTAAGCTACTTGAAAACCTGGGTGGCCCTTATGGAAGAACATTCCTGAGAACCAAGGCCGCTCTTTCCCAGGAGACCAAGTCCAGTTTGTAATGTCTGATGAAAGTATGGGGTTTAGCCCAAATGGCTGCTGCACAAATGTCGTCCATAGAAGCTCTGGAGTGAAAAGCAACAGAAGTTGCAATGGCTCTCGTTGAATAAGCTTTGATATTAACATGTTTAGGTTCATTCACCAGTGAGTATGAAAAAGTATGCAATCTCTGAGCCATTTTGATAAAGTGACTTTTGATACGGCACATCCTATTTTTGGACCAGAAAAGGAGATGAAAAGTTGATCCAACTTGCGGAAAGATTTAGTCCTGTCCAAGTAGAAATGTAATTGTCTATGTATGACCAATGAATGTAGACAGTATACTCGTTTATTGGAATAGTATGGAAAAAACACTGGGAGCTCAATGGACTGGTTAACAGAGAAATCAGACACCACTTTGGGAAAAAAAGATGGATTAGTATGAAGAGATAGTCTGTTTTTATGAAAGATTAGATACGGACTCTTGATGCATAAGGCTTGTAATTCCGATATCCATCTAGCCGATGTGACCGCTACCAAAAACAGAGATTTTCATGACAGAAATTTAAGGTCACATTTTGCAGCAGGCTCAAAAGAGGGGTAAAGAGAAAGATTGTAATACCAGAGAGAGATTCCATGTCTCTACAGACAGTCTGATTGGGGGTCTGCTATGGAAAACTCCTTTGAGAAAGGTCTTGCAAATGCGGGTGGAGATAAGAGGAACGCCTTCTAAACTGTTATGAAAACTGGAGATAGCTGCCAAGTGGACTCAAAAAGTAAAAGCTGATGCTCCATTGTCAAACAACTCAGAAAGGTATTGAAGTATAACAGATGCAGGAGTTGAAAACGGGTCTAGCATCTGATTATTAGACCAGAGAGCGAACCTTTTCCACTCATCTCTGTAGAGCTTTCTGGTGGATGGTTTATGGGAGGCCAGAATAATATTTCGAATGGGTGTGGAGAGGGTTTCCTGCCTGGCGACTAACGAAAGTGGAGAAACCAAGCTGTCAGCTTGAGTGGATAGATTTGGGGGAGTCAATCCTTGGGGATGAGAGATTAGGTCCTGACGAGTGTCCAGGGTACATGGAGGTTGTAGTAGGTGAGGCCAGAGGAAGGGGAACCACATTTGTCGAGGCCAAAATGGGGCAATGAGGATCACTTTGCATCTCAACCAAATTGCCTTCTTTAAAAACAGGGGTAACAAAGGGATTGAAGGATAAGCATAGAGGAGACCTGTGGGCCAATTGTGAGTCAAAGCATTGCCCTGCGACTCCCCTTCTGGGGGAAAAAGGGCAAAAAAGCTGCTGCATTTGTTGTTTGAAGGGGAAGCAAAAACATTGCAGCAAGGCTGGCCCCAATGGCTGAAAATTTCTGCTGTCATGTTCGGCTTGAGAGACCACTCCTGTGGTAGGAGGATGCATCTGCTCAGCCTGTATGCAATCATGTTAGAGCTCCTGGGGATATGCATTGCTATAAGAAAGCGGCTGGAAGCGATCGCCCAATGCCAAATTCTCATGGCCTCTCGACACAAGGGTAGGATTTAGTCCCTCCTTGTTTGTTTATGTACCAAACTACTGACATTGTCTAACTGGATTGCAATTGTTCCCGGAGGAAGGAGTGGATGAAGTGCCTGCAACTCCAACAGCACCGCTCTCAACTCCAGAATGTTGATATGCAAGTTGGCCTCCAAGCTGGACCCACGTGCCTTGGACTGTCTTTCCCTGAAAGTGGCCCCCACCCTATTAGGGAAGTGCCCGTGGTCACCGTGGCATTAGGTTGAGGAGTCTGGAAGGGGCGACACCAAAAAGTTTCATCTGTCCTCATCCACCAAAGAAGGTCTTGCTTGCAGGAATTGGTGATGAGGATCTGTGAGTTTAGAGAATGAAGATTTGCTACCCACTGGGACAAAAGGAGCCATTGTAACAGTTTCATAAGCAATCTTGCCAGCAGAAAAATCAAGATGGCTGCCGCCACAGACCCCAGAGCCTGTAGAAGTTCTCTTGCTGACACCTTCCTTTGACAAAGTATCACTTGTAATTGTAATCTTAACCTCTGAAGCCTGTGAGGTGGGAGAGAGACCTGGCTTGTTTGAGTAATGAATACTGCTCCTATAAATTCCAATTGTTGGGTAGGATGAAGACTGGATTTCTCCCAATGGACTGTGATGCCTAGAAACTCCGCCAGTGACAGAGTGTAGCGAAGGGCCATGATCAGTAAGCGCTTGGTGGGGGCGGAGAGGAGCCAATCGTCTAAATATGGAAACACCTGGAATCCCTGAAGTCTCAGATGAGCTGTTACCACTGCTAGGCATTTCGTGAACATTCTGGAGGCAGTTGAGAGACCGAATGGTAGGGCTCTGAATTGGTAATGATTGGCTCCTAGCCAGAAGTAAAGGAGACTCCTGAAGCGCTTGTCCATTTTGATGTGATAATACGCATCCTGGAGGTCTATCGAGCACATCCAAACATCCTCCAAAAAAAGGGGAGAATGGATTATATAGTGACCATGCGGAATTTTGTTTGAACTACTGACTTGTTTAGTTGGCTGAGATTCAAAATGGGTCTCCAGTCCCCAGTCTTTTTTGGCACCAAAAAGAATCTTGAGTAGAAACTGGATCTGCATTGGTCTGGGGGGACTGGTTGGATGACTCTTTTTTGACACAGCTTTCTCATCTCTGAAGCCGCCTCTTCCCTTTGACTGGGTGGAACATCGGGAAGGTACTTTGATGGTTTTGGGCAAGATATTAGAGGGATGTAATAGCCTCTGGAAATTATTCTCTGCACCCACCGATCATTTGTAATAGAGTGCCAGGCAGGTTGGTGCAGAGAAAAACTAGCCCAGACTGCTTCCAGAGGAAAGCAATCGGGCAACGCTTCAGGAGCACTGATAAGCTCATCCGGAGAAAGAATTCCTGGAGTCTTGATTTCGGGGACACCTTCTGCCCCTAAAGGGGCGTCTTCCACCATTGGAACTCCTTCTGCCTCTGTGGAAATCCTCATCATGTGCGTTATGGAAAGGGCCTTGAGATTTTTGCGCCACATCTTCCCACTCCACTGGTTCCTGGAAAAAGAATGCTGAGGTTTGGAAAAATGTAGGCCAATGGCAGACAACGTCTTTCCATCTTGTTCGCACCTGGCCAGTGTGTCCTTCAGTTTAGAACCGAACAAAGTGGACGGTTTGATAGGGGCATTCAAAAAAGAGGACCTGGAGTCCGCAAGGTCACAAATGAGCATCCATGCGTGGCGTCTCATAATTATGCCAGCACCCGCAGCTCTAGCCGCCCCTTCAGTTGCGTGGGACAGCAACCTCATGGGCAAGTTGGAGATAGACTCCAGGGTGGCAAGCTGAGAAGCAACCTTGTCGCATGCCCAGTCAGAAACTTGAACTGTGAGGGCTCCGGAAAGTTCAGAGATGAGATCCACTTGGAGCCTCGTAAAATGTGCCAAGTAATTCAGAGACCTGACTGCAAAGGTCGTTGACGTAAAAACTCACTTCCCTAGTCTGTCCACCACCCGGGACTCTGTTGGGCGGGTGGACAGTAGGACTTTCCTCCACAAGGTCCTTTTTTGTGGCCGCCGCCACCACCATAGTGTCTACTGGCAAGCCACTAGACCACTGGGGCTGCTCCTCTGGTGGGGAAAAAATCTTGTCTGGTCTCCGGGGAATGGCCTCAATGGAATCAGGTTTCTTCCACGCACACTGCACGATGAGCTGGACTAAGTCGTCAGCAGGTGGGATCACCCAAGAAATAGAAGGCCGCGAGCGGAAAGCCTGCAGGAAGATGGACTCCTCCGAGGAAGGACTGAAGGGCTTCCAGTCACCCCTCTGTTTCAATATTTCCAGAAGGTCTCCGAAGGAGACATCATCAGGGGTGAACGTAGGGACCCTTCCCCATCATCGTAATCCATATCCTCAGTGAGGGACTTCTCCCGGAAGTCAAGGTGTTTCCTCTTACACACCTTCTTCTGAGGGGGTTCTTCAGTGGGAACATTTGAAGAAGACTCGGAAGGCAAATTACCCAGAACAGGGTTTCCTGAGGCTTGTGCTCTCTGTGTTCTGGGGAGGTGGCCCATGGTAGCTGTAGCACAGGGGGAGCAGTGAGAAGAGACACAAGAGGAACGCTTCCAGAAGCAAGCACTCTCTCCATCACCTGGAAAGCTGGCCCACCTGAAGAGGAATGGGAGCCCGGAACAGAGTAAGACAATCTCGGAAATGGGGGGTCAAATGCCGGTCTGCGTGGCCCGCTCCCGGGGACAGAGCCTCAAGCAAGATCGGGGTGGGTGCCACCCTCAGACCAGAGTATGGAACAGATAAAAAACTTGGAACCGTACTAGGAACCGAGGGTTCCACCCCCCCAACCATGAGACTGAGGAAGGGACGACTCCGTAGGAACCGAAACCCAAAGGGGGGGGCCTTGAAACTTCAGAGAGAGTCCCTGTCAGAGCAGAGGAAAGGGTTCCTACCAAGGACATCGGAACTATGGGCCTCAGAACCGAAGGATCTGAGGGAGGAGAATAAGTTGGAGTCATGGGAGCAATAGACCCAAAACCTGAAGTGGGGTGGGTTTTTGGAAAATTTATAATCCCTCTGGCTGTCTACTGATCCAAAAGGTGCACCACATCCAATTCAGACAGACTCCTGGTGGACCTTACAGACACTCCGGAAGGAGAGTCAGGGTCGGTCCAAAAAAGGGCTATAAGCCTGGCCTAAAAATGGGTCCAATGAAGGAGAGTACTGAGTCCGTGGTGTTTGATTTGTCGGCACCGAAGATTCAAACCTGGAGACAGGTAATAGGGGGACTAACAGTCCTGAGAAGGGACTCAGCGCCGAAGAAACACTTGGAGCAGAAGTTATTATCAGCTCTGAGGTGATCGTTGGAACCGGCTTCGGTGCGGTGAGGGGCGAGGTCAGTGCCGAGGCTACCGAAGACAATAATGTTGCAACCATAGTTGTTACTGTAGTTGAGGTTGGTACCGTAGATGTCGGTGCCGAAGGCAGCACCAATGTAGAAGTCATGGTAATGTCCACAGAGGCAACTGGAGCTGAGCTCGGAACGGGGATAGTCGGAGCTGAGAGAGCAATCTTATGCTACGGCGATGACTTGTGGGCCTTGTGTTTGTGGGACATACCCTTATCACCAGCCGGTGAAGACGGATCAGAATGTGGACGTTTCTTGTCTTTCAATGGAGGGTTGAGACCTCCGACACAGAAAGGGCCTTTCAAGATAAGCTTGTTTTTCCTCTCATTCAGCATCCATTGACTAAAGCTTAGAAAAATCTAGCAAGGAGGTTTCACAGATGTGGGAAATCCCCAGGCAATAGACACAATTGCTGCTGGGGAGTTTGCCATTGCAGGAAGTGCAATGTTTGAACCCCAAAGTCCCTTTTTTAGCAGACATATACAATGCACAACCAAACAAAATACTGAGAAGGTACAGAAGAGAAAGAGAAAAATACCAACAATGGTATCAAAGGCACTGCAAGGGTAGGAGAGGGCGTTACCAATGATGGTATGAGAAATTCCTGGAGGGTAGAGCTAGATATAGAAATTGGGTAAAAAAAGAGAGTTAGATCAGGAAAAAAAATTCAAAATACAGTACATTTTATAAAAATATGACACTTGGCTGGAGAGCTCGGTGAAACGCTGCTATATGGCTGTGCGGCAAATGACATCTGGGGTAACTGGGAGAAGGACACTGTGGGTAGCAGCTTAGCTCGAGAGTTTTTGGTGTACGTGAGCTTTGTATTAGGCCAACTTGGTTCCGAGGGCTCGGAACCAAACCCATCAGTGATGAATGGTAAGAAGATTAACAACATCAGATTCCATTTTATCTGCATCAAGGGGTTCAGCAGTGAAGTCGGAACAAAGCTTAACACTGCTGGTGCCTAAACAACACTCACTATGGAGGAGCCTAGATCCCTCGGCTAGTGGTAGGTAGCATCAGGGCCAAGGTGATGCTGTAATGAATTTGAGCCTTGACAAATGCCAACACCATATGCTCCCAGTCAAGCTGAGTGGGACTCCTGAAAGACCCATGAGAATATACAGAAGCTGTAGGAGGAGTTCTGGAAGATATTAGCTTTGACAACTCTTTCTGTACAAAAATTACTGGTTTGGAAATGAGGAGTAGAGTCTTCCTGAGTGCCAGAAGACTTAGTGCTACAGCACAATCTCTGTGACTAGAACATATGCTGTGAAGGGGAACCCCCGGGGCCTGGAGAAAATAAAGTCAGTGGAGTGGCTAAGGAAGGCTCTTCTGCCTTTTTTTTTTCTTTTCAAAGGAGTATGTACCAACAAGCCCAATCAGAATCAGGGGGGTTAATCTGTTTAACTAGTCTGTTGTACTGATCTCGAAGGTCCTGCCACTGAAATCTTTGCAAAGAAGAAGTTACTATTGAAATGTGATGCTCCAAGAAAAACTAAAAGTTCATGCAGATCCTGTGGAGGAAATTAATGTCCATACCTTCTTAAATCCTTGCTTGGCTTCTTCCTTGATCATTAAATATTTCACAACTCTCAATCATCCACACACAAAATATCAAGCCCTAGAAAAAAAGGAGTAGGCCTTAGGCCCACAGATTTGACTTTTTTGTGTGTGTGTGTGTGTGTGTGTGTGGGGGGGGGGGGGCCAACAACATGAGATAGAAAAGGAAGAGAGTCATGAAATCAAATATCACCCAGTTGAACTTACCCGGAAGTAAAACACTGCCAAAAATGGCAACAACAAGATTGGAGGGGCTCACAATAAGGAGAAAGTATGAGTAGGAAGGAGCTCAAGTATATGAGGAACTTACTGCCATCACTAGAGGGTGCCGAAGGCAGCAGTCCTGCTGTTCCAGTGTCCAGATAGGATCGCAGAAATATACAATGCAACCAAAAGAGGGGAAAAAAGGACAGCCCAGTCTTGGGTGACTCAAAATATTCCAATAGGACAGTGTGTTATTTTTAGTTTTGGTTCCAAGTGTGCATACATGCCTGTTATTAAAGAAATATACCTTTCAGGACATTTGAATCTTGACAAAGCCATGAATAGAAAATGGCCAAGACACACCATCACAAGCCTTCTCACTGACACAGCTTACCACAGCCAGCCTTCTCTTACACAGCCCCACATCCTCTGGTATCAACACAACTGAAACAAAGTCATCAAACATGGCTCTACTCTTGATAAAACCCATTTTATCATGGCGAATCAGCCATGGGAGGAAGATGGCAAGTCTCCCAGCTAGAATAGAGATAAAGATTTTATAAAGTACAGTTGTGTACACTTACCATAAATGTAGATGTTCGAGTGTCTTCACTGTTGCAGTCATGACTGTAGGGTTCTCCCCTGCCAGGAGGCAGTCCTTGGTCGGCCAGAATCCCAAAGTCTGGGTCCGGCGTCGGCTGTTCAGCCATGCTCCCTGACGTCAGAGTGCCAGGAGTACAAAGCTGACAGCTGACGCCATGTTCTCCAGTTTTTCTTGCCCCAGATGTCAGGTGCTCCAAAATGAGTAAGATCCCATACCCTTTGCAAATACACCTCAAAAGAAGGGTGAAGAAGGGAACCACACAAAAGAAAAAATAAGAGGGGACAGGAGGGAGGGAAACCCAGACTGCAACAGTGAAGACACTCGAACATCTACATCTATGGTAAGTGTACACAACTGTACTATGTTCATCGTGTTTCACTGTTGCAGTCATGACTGTAGGGTTGAATCCCAAAGCAGAATAAAAAGGGAGGTGGTCATGAAGAGGGGGGCGGCTAAAAGGCCCTGCAAGACAGCAGAAGCAAAGCCTGCCCTAGACTTAGAGTAAAGAGGTAGATTGTAGTGCTTGGAAAAAGTATGCACTGAACTCCAAGTTGCGGCTTCCAAAATGTCTTTGGTAGGAACTCCCCTGAGGAAGGCAGCTGAAGTGGCAGCAGCTCTGGTAGAGTGAGTCCTTATACTCCCTGGGATTTGCTTTCCATGGTGTGAATAGCAAAATATGATTCCATGAGCAATCCATTTGGAAATGGTCGGTTTTGAAATGGCTTTACCATGGGAACTTAAAGCATAAGAAACAAACAATTGCTCTGATTTCCTGATGTCCTTGGTTCTGTCCAGGTAAAAACGTAGTTGTCTGTGTACATCCAAGGAATGCAAGATCCTTTCCCCCTTATTTTGAGGAGTGGGGAAAAAAGTTGGCAAGTGAATAGTTTGATTTAATGCCACTTTGGAAATCACCTTAGGCATAAAAGTAGGATTAGTCCTTAAAGACACCCTGTCTTGATGAAAAATAATATAAGGTTCCACAGCCATGAGAGCTTGCAACTCCGAAACTCTCCTGGCAGAGGTCAGAGCTAACAGGATAGCTGTCTTCCAAGATAAAAACGATGTCAGCTGTGGCAGCAGGCTCAAAAGGAGGTAAGGTGAGTTTTTCCAAAACATAGTTGAGATCCCAAGCAGGAATGGGAGGAGATCTAGGGGGCCTTAAGTTCTTAGCTCCTCTGAGAAACTGTCTCATGAGCTGATGGGAAAAGATTGGAGGGTCTGTATTATAATGAGCAGAAATAGCAGAGGCATGTATCTTTATTGAAGAGAAAGAGAGACCCTTATGTAAGAGGTCTGTAAGGTAAAGTAAAATCAGAGGAATGTTAGGAATAAGAGGATCAGAATCCTAAGCCTGCATTCAGGAACAAAATCTTTTCCATTTTCCTGCATAAGATTTTCTAGTGCTAGGACGTCTGGCTTCCAAAATGACATCCATAACCTGCTTGGGAAGGAGAGAATGAATCAAAGACCCTGGATTAACCAGGCCGCCAGGCTGAGAGTTTTGACATGGGAGTGCAGAACCTGACCCTGGTGTTGGGACAGAAGGTTCGGAGTCTGTGGTAAAACCAAAGGAGGCTCCAGACAAAGGTTTTTCAGTGTTGGGTACCAAAAACTGTCGAGGCCAATTTGGGGCCAGCAAGATTATCATCTTGGGCTTGTCCTGTTTGATCTTTAATAATACCCGTGGAAGAAGAGGCGGAAAGGCATACCCCGAGAGGTTTCTCCAACTGAAAGATAGTGCATCCACTTTCCAAGCTAGTTCGTGGAATGTCCTGGTGCAAAAAAATCTGTAGTTGATGATTGAGGTGGGATGCAAAGAGGTCTATGTGAGGACATCCTCAGACTGCTGTAATCATCTTGAATATTGCGGTGTCCAGCATCCATTCATGTGGGTCCGATAGGTTTCTGCTCAGACTGTCTGCCAAAAAGTTTTGCTTCCCTGGTAGAAACTGAGCTTGAAGGTCCAGTTTGCAAGCTAGAGCTGTGTTCCAAAGATTCATGGCTAGTCTGCAAAGGGGGATAGGAATGAGATCCCCCTTGCTTGTTTATGTACCACATAACTGCGGTGTTGTCTGTCCGTATCAGTAGTTGTCCTGGTTGTAGAAGATTCCTGAAGGCCAATACAGCTTTCTGAACAGCTAACATTTCCTTTAAATTGATATGCAGGTGCTTCTGATCCTTTGTCCAAAGGCCCTGCAGACAGTTGCCCTGAAAATGGGCTCCCCATGCATAATCTGAGGCGTCCGTGGTTAGTATCGGAGTGGCAGGAGGCAGACAGAAGGGTTTTCCTTTGTTTAGAGTACATGCCTTGGACCACCAAAGGAATTCCTTTTGAAGACAAGGCAGGACGGAGATCTGTATGTCTAAACTGTGGCAATGCTGAGACCATACACTTTTTAGGTACCACTGTATTTTCCGCATATGTAGTCTTGCATATGGTACAAGAAGGATGCAGGAGGCCATGTAACCCAAAGCCTGCAAGAATCTCCTTGCAGATAGCTGAGTTAATGTTGCCAAGGTTTTGAAAGTTGAAGCCAGCTGTAATTGTTTTTCGTATGTCAGAAATGCCATCTGGGTTGTTGAGAAACGCCCAGAAAAATTATCTGTTGTGAGGGTGTCAAATTTGACTTTTTTATGTTTACAGTGAATCCCAGGAACTTGAGAAGATTCTGAACAAACTCTAGATGCTGGAGTAAGACATCCTTGCTGTCTGCCTGAATAAGACAGTCATCCAGATAAGGGTAAATTTGAATTCCCTTGAGTCTGCAATAAGCTACTACTGGAGCCAGGCATTTGGTGAAGACCCTGGGCGCAGTAGACAATCCAAAGGGCAGCGCAGATAATTAATAGTGCCTCGATCCGGCCTTGAACCTGAGGTATTTTCTGCATTCCTGCCTGATGGGAATGTGTAAGTATGCCTCCTTTAAATCCAGAGTTACCATCCATGCATTTTTGGTCAGCATTGGAAGTAGCTGCTGTAGAGTAAGCATCTTGAATTTTGGTATCTCGAGGAAAGTGTTCAAGACTGACAGATCCAGAATGGGTCTCCATGAATTTTGCTTCCTGGGGACTAGAAAAAGCCTTGGAGTAAAAACCTTGTCCCCTCTCTGAAAGTGGAACTAGTTCTATGGCTTTCATAGCCAAGAGAGCTTCCACCTGGTTTAAGGCCTCTAACCATTTATGTTTTGGAAGATCTGGCCATCCGCTTGGTCTTGGTAGGGTATGAAAATGGAATTTGTAACCTCTTGAAACCACATCCAGAACCCACTTGGCTTGAGTTATACGAGTCCAATTTAGGTGAAAAAGAGAAAGTTTTCCTCCGAGAGGGGCTTCCAGGTAAGAAGTTCCTGCAGCCCAACAGAGGGAGTCATTGAGTCTGTTTTCTATGAGCTTGCGACCTGTCCTCTCCTCCCCTAGGGGTGGAAGCAGTCCACTGTCTTGATCTATAAGAGGCTTGCGTTTGAGGCCTTCCTCGGGAGCGTCTGTATCTACCCCTCTGAGGCCTGTCTGGATTGGGAAAGGACCAATTTTTTGTAGGCCAATTCCTACTAAATCTGGGTGGCTGTACTTGTAAGAAATCTTTAACTGTTTGCATGGATTTTGCCTTGTCCTCCATCTTCTTTATCACCTCTTCAGCTTTAGATCCAAACAAAACATTATGCTGAACAGGAGCATCCAATAATTTAGCTTTTACTTGATCTGGCAAATTTTGTTCCTTTAACCATGCATGCCTTCTAATGACTGTGCCAGAGGCAGCAGCCCTACAAGAAGCCTCTAAGGCATCAAATCCACAGTGTAAACCATGCTTCCCAACTTGTTCAGTGGCATGCAATAAGTCATGTAATTCCTTATCATCTGCACAGGCGGAAATGGAAGTTAGCTTTTGTTTTAAAACAGACAGGAGAAATTGCTGGTATTTCAGCATATGAAACTGACAGTTTAAAGCCCTAATAGATAAAGTAGCAGAAGTGTACACTTTTTTGCCCCATCTTTCTAAAGATCTGAATCCTTCTCAGTGGGAATGGGGTTTTTAGCAGAAGCGGCCTTAACCCCCTTAGGACCCTGAGAAATGGTTTCAGGGTCAGCAGTAGGATTCTTGTATAAAAACTGGTGGGAATCAGGAACCCTATAATATCTGTCTGGCTTAACAGGAGCTGGAGGAAAAGAGTCAGGAGTTAAGTTAGCCTCCGAAAAAGCATCATCCACAATATCCAAAATAGGAGGAATAGCCAGGGGTCTATGTTGGGGAAGAAGAAGAAAATCCCTTAGTCTTTTCTTAGATTCCGAGTACTCCTGTCCTTCCCAGTGAAAATGTTCCCTCAATTCATGCAAAGTTTCCCCAAAAGAGAAATCCTCAGGGGGAGAAGCTGAAGGAATGGATTCCTCAGCATCAGAATCCTCATAAGGAGGGAAAGAATATTCCTGGTCAGAAGAAGAAACTGAAGAAACAGAAGCCTGATCAGAGGAGTCATAATAAACTTCCTGCCTTGGCCTTTTATCTGGAGGGGGATGTGAACCCCTAATCATAGTAAGTAAGTCCTCCGCCATCTTAAGTAACTGTTTCTGAGACTTGGGTGCTGGATCAGAAGAGGCCTGGGCTGCAGTCTTTGATTTGGAAGGAGTCTTTGCCTTTGTCTTTGGCTTTGCCTTTATTAGAAGCTGAGTAGGCCTGAAAACCCCTTCGGAAGCCGGTACCTGCACAGCGGCTCTGGACCCATCTGAAGGAGCACTGTCCGAAGGTCCTGCAACAGAAATATTCAAAGGCCTAGTTGGCTCCTTGTGGGAGTCGGCCATCGGTTCCGAAATGGCCGACAGGGGCTGCAAAAGCGCCTCACTGACGGCCGAACCTGAAGCTGGCTCTGCTTGTACAACATCGTCTGATTTGGACCTCGGAGGCCTGTCTTTATCCTTGCGTCGTTTGTGAACTTCGGTAGCCGGAACCGTATCCGACGACATTTTATAATTAAAACGCCTACCGAAGTAATGAAATGCAAAATCATACCTTCGTTTAATCGTATGTTGATTGAATCTAGCACAAAACTGACAACTAGCTACGTCGTGGTCAGGGCCTAAGCAAGGAATACAGTAAGAATGAAAATCCTTATGAGGTATTTGCTTCCCACATGAAATACAATTATTAACTTTTTCTGACATTGGACTGGAGCAAGAAAAAAGTTTCCCCAACGGGGTACTTAGCTTTGAGTAGGAGAAGAAAGTTTTCGGACTGAAGTACGTTTATAAAAAATTGTCAGGAGTCAGCCAACCGGCACTTGTGAACTGCTATCACCGCACGGCAAGAAAGACTGGAGAACATGGCGTCGGCTGTCAGCTTTGCACTCCTGGCGCTCTGACGTCAGGGAGCATGGCTGAACAGCCGACGCCGGACCCAGACTTTGGGATTCTGGCCAACCGAGGACTGCCTGCCGGCGGGGGAGAACCCTACAGTCATGACTGCAACAGTGAAACACGATGAACATCAATGATTTAATATTGATAAGATGACACCAAAAGTTGGATACTTCCCCTTGTGCTGGGATTAACATAACAATGGCTTATCTCTTTGTGCTAGGTACTTGCCCTTCCTTCAAAGCATTCCTGAATAGCCAAACATGCCAGAGGACTGTATACAGACTCTCCAACCTATATAAAACACCACCAGGATCCCATCAATGCACACGGTTTTGCCACTGGTCAATGACTTTAAGGTTTACACTTCCTCTGGAGAAATAGGGGCTTTTGTTCTGCAACCTGTTCTTTAGTTAATTGGAGCAGATATAGCTGTATCAAGTACGTCTCTAGGGTTGGAGACACTCAATTTCCTCTTTCCACAGAGTAAAGGTCCCACTTTATACCATTAAATATTTAGGAAGACACTTAACAGTCAGGAAGATGCAACTAAGTAAAACCATTTTTGATCTTAATATTTGTATAAAAATGTTTGATGTAAACTGCATCGTGTTTGAGTTTTATTTAGTCTGGAGTCAGGTGTATTTTAAATGTGAGGTGATGGGAGTCTTCTCAGTGCCTGCTGTATATGTTAAGCTGTTAAAGCAAGCAAGCATGTTTATTTAGTTGTAACATGTGCAAGCTTTATACTGTAACAAGATAACAAAAGCTGGTCAGAAATAAGTTAAAGTTAATATAATATTGGGATATTGGGCCGGTGGAGTTGGGGGTCTGAAAGTGTACTGATAAAATAGTAATTCCCTTTGTGTTTACAAGGGTAGACATCTAGATTAAAGTCCTTGGTTTAAGATAGTATTTTTTAAGCAATTAGGGTTGAAAAATAAAACAAAAACAAAAGATATTGAAAATTGTAGGTTTCTTGCACATGAAAAGTTATTAGCTTGTTTTGTTTAGAAAATGCTCTCAGTGGGAGTCAAGATGTCGGCAGGTGCAGGCAGTTGGCCAGGGAAAGTTTTTACACTGTGTTCTGTAGGAAATTTACAAATATTCTTCCATTCACCTGCAAAGTTGTTGGCTGCTGTTGCTTCTTCTCATTGCTGACTGTTTTACTTGGAGAGATGCTGTCTGCAGGTGCAAGCAACTAATCCTGAGAGTTCTGAGCACTGTTTGCTGAAAGAAATTTAACATTTAGAAAATCAAATGTAAAGTAAATTAAATTTGAAACTGTGGGAAGTGAATAAGTAGTAGTAGCTTCCCCACTTCCCCCAGCTTTAGCACTTTATTGCATTTATACAACACTGTAGAATTTAGTTTTAAAGGTAACAAATGCACTTTCTCTTAGAATTAAAAGTTAATGTTTACTGAAAGCATGCACACTGTTTTTCACATCTAAGAGGGGGAATGGAAGTAACAACAGAAGAGATATCAATTAGCACAAGTAGAAACAAACTTTAGCATTTGCTTTAGCAACAGTAACCTTAAGATTAGGTAGTGTCTGTGGGTGCATATGTCACTTTGGGGAGACTACTCCTATCTGAAGGTGTAAACCTGATTTGTTGAGAATGTTTATAATGGTGATTGCCCTATGTTAAAAGGGAATGGGAGTTCTGATAAGATTGCCCTATGTTAAAAGGGAATGGGAGTTCTGATAATATGTTTACTTTTTTGTTCAAATGTTTTAATTAAAACAAAGACTCTTGAAAAATGTCACATTGGTTAAAACAGAAATAAGGAAAAAGCAACTGCTTAAAAGATTAGCATGCCATGCATTAGTACATACATGCAAGCTAAAAGTTGGAAATATAAACTCAAAAGAACTGTATTTAATAATAGGTGGGAGTAAAAGCTTTGCATCATGATGGCTACTCTGTCTATGTAATATCATGGAATGTAAATGGTATTACAGGTACTGACAGAAGGCAAAAAGTACTGCAATAGATTAAGAAATGTAGGATACAAATAGCAATGTTGCACGAGACCCATTTGGATAAAAATGTGCATATGAATGTAACAAAGGAAGGATTTCAGGGTGGACATTCTAAGATAAAGCAGTAAGAGTAAAACTCAAAACTGGCATTTTCCTACTTGCTTAAGAACGGGGCACATTTAAGAAATGGGTAGTGGAAATTATTTGAAAGTCATTATGGAATACAGAAATGTCTTCAGAAAGGATAGCTACTGTGTGGGATAAAAATGAAAAAAATAAGTTATGTCCTCACCATAATGTTCCATCAGAGTAGTTCTACTTCATTTGTCTTCAACCTGTGGGATACCGGATCCGTATTGGATCCGAGATGGCAGTTTCACTAGCATCTGCTCTGACCACCTCCCCTTACCCATAATGCACCTCCACTACCTTCCAACCCCCAGATCGAGTTTGCTGACCTTCATACGGATAACCTAACCTGAAAAACACTTTATGACCTGCAACTGCAGCCAACAGGCTGTTCATATAATAAGGTCAGGGAGAAGGAGGGAGGGACGGTTGAAGACAAATGAAGTAGAACTACTCAGATGGAACGTTATGTTGCATAGATAACTTCTTCATCTGAAGTAGTTTACTTCATTTGGTCTTCAACTTGTGGGACAAGAGTCCCCAGCTACTAAACTCCTGGGTGACCCTCATGAAAGGATATTCCGGAGCACAGCGGAACCAAAGGATGCTCTCCTTCTAGAAGTCGAATCCAATTTGTAGTGAGAAATAAAGGTATGAGATGAGGACCAAGTAGCTACAGAACAAATATCATCCAATGAGACTCTAGACCAAAAGGCTGCAGAAGTAGCCATGGACCTAGTGGAATGGGTTTTCACCTGACCTGGACACATGCCTTTGTCCTATAGACCTGAAGGATGCGTGAAGAAATCCACCTAGCAATAGTGATCTTGGAGATTGGATTTATGGACATTTTTGGTCCTGTGTAAATAAAAATGTAACTGTCTATGAACATCCAACAAGTGGAGTTTATATTCCATTTTGTTAGCAAAGTTAGGAAAGAAGACACGTAAATTAATGGTTTGATTAATATTAACTTGTGATGCCACCTTAGGAAGAAAGGATGGATTGGTCCAAAGGGAAACACTATCTGTGTGGAAAATCATTCATATAAGGAACTTTGATGGACAAAGCTTGCAGTTCTGAAACCCTTTCAGCAGAAGTGATAGCCACCAGGAATGCTGTTTTCCAAAATAAGAAAGATAAGAATTTTAGATCTGTGGTTGCAGCAGGTTCAAAAGGCAGAGCGACCAGAGCTTGAAGAACCATAGTAAGGTTCCATGGGGGAACAGGATCCTTGACGGGGGGGGGGGTAACAGAAAAGTCCCTTTGATAAAGGCTTTACACAGTCTGGAGGAAGCTAGTGAGGCAGAATTCTCACCCACATGAAAATGAGAAATGGCAGCCAACTGAACTTTGACAGTAGAAAAACTAGCTCCCTGTTGAAAATATTGGCTAGGAAATTAAGAATGGCAGAAATAGGAGCCATGAGAGGACCAAAAGGAAAAACGTTTCCATTTGCTGCAATAAACCTTCCAGGTTGAAGACTTATGAGCAGTCACCAAAATAGACCTAAATGAAGAGGATAATCCAGGAGTCCTAACGATCATGGGAACTGGAGCAGCCAAGCTGTGAGCTTCAAACTGTCCAGGTTCAGATGAGGAACCCATGATGGGTATGAAATCAGATCCTGAATGGGATCCAAAATCCAGGGCGGAGCCAGAAGGTGAGACTAAAGGAAGGGAATCCATACCTGGTGAGGCCAAAATGGGGCAATGATGATCACTTTGCTCCCCAGTCAACGAGCTTTCTGTAGAAACCTCGGAATAAGAAGTACTGGAGGGTAGGCCAAGCTTGGACTAGAGCATCTCTGGGAGACTCCCATGGCAGGGGGTTCAGAGTGAAAAACTCACTGCACTTTGCATTGGAAGGAGATGTGAAGAGATCGCAGCAAGGCTGAAGTAAAACAAAAAAAATAGTTTCCTATTACTCTATTCATGCTTTATTTGGATGGCTTGTCTGTGTACTTAATAAAGGATTTTCAAATGGAAACAGACTGTCTGCCTTGCTTGGATTACTTTCGAATACTTAGTAATTCTATACAATTATATATTTTTTATTATTTTTTTTTTGAGTTAAGACGCGTTTAAGTTAGTTACTTCTACTACTACTGTCTGATCCGATTAACATACAGTGATTAACTAGAGATATATGGACTGTAAATCTTCCACAGAGAGAAGTTTCTTAAACTGTTTTGATTTAACAATAGATTCTGCTATGGTGGCTTAAAATAAGTGAAGAGAGACTTAAAAGATCATACAAAAACAGAGAAACTGGAAGCTCTTCATTAGGACTATAGCTAGTAGGATACAAGCGTTGAAAATGTTTTATATGCTTTGTTTTATATAGAGCTAAAGAGCAAAAAAAAAAAACAACTCTATTAAACTCATGGTTCCACCCCTGCCAAGACCCTACATAAATTCCCCCCCCCCCCCCATCTTCCTCTAATTCAATTTCATCATTTTATTCAGATCTAACGTACATGCCCTCCACTTCTCTGTTATCAGAGTATAACAGACTAACAAAAAAACAGGCAAACAACCAGCTGGTAAATGTAGACTGTCCCACCAAACAGGTAAAAGTAACAGCAAAGAAAAATATGGTAGCAGTTGTACAAAGTATAGCTCCAGACCACATAAAATAAACCAAGAACTTTAATATATTCGGTAAGCACTTTCACCGCTATCCGTGGCTTCCTCAGACCATATACAAATGTGAAAACACACACAAAGAGGTTTTTAAAGCTGTTCCTGTATACCTCATTAACCTGAATGACCACTCCCAATCAATCAGGTTGCTGTAGTCACACCCTCTGTACTCCATCTGTTGCAAATTTGGCACTCTAATTCTTTTGTAAATACACGTTTCAATAGTTTTCATGTTGAGCTTGAAATATGCATGTTTCAATACTTTTAATATGTAACATTTACATGCAACTTTCTGTCACAGCATTTGATGTAATTATTTTATGCTTTATATCTGCACTGCTTGCTCTTTGTTTAACTGCAATGTGTACTTTTTATTACCATGCTCTTTTTCTTTTATCGTTTATCTCAAATGTATGTTCTCAATTGACAATAGTATACTGGAGCTTTTCTCCTCGGGTCATCACTGAAAATGGGCTTTTGGCTCAACCCAGTTAACATATGTCAAATAAACAATAAAATTTACAGGTTAGGCATGTTTTTTTTTCAACCAGAGACGTTAGAGAGTTGAAGTAATTCACTTGGCAGTGGAACAAGGCAAGAGTTCAGTAGGATCCTCCCCCAAAGAACATAGTGGTTTAGTCTTATCAATAGATACTTTAGAGATACACAGTGAAGGCTCATATACATAATGCAAACAGTTATAAATCAAAATGGAAAGGAAAGATGAAATGGAGGAGGGTAAGAAAATAAGGAAATAAAAGGATTTTGGATACAGATCCTTATGGAGAATAAACAGCCATACATAATATAACATTCATAAAAGTTGCAAAAGTACTAAGCCAAAATAAGAATGGAGAAATGAGATTTTGCCAGTTAGAATGACCATAAGCAGGGGTATAGAAAATATGGAAGATGGGTGGAATTTATTGGAGAAAACAGCAAAGAAACCAAGGTTTTAGGAACAGTTGACTAGAAAGGGAAAAGTAATAGAATGGGAAGAGGCAAAGCAGAAATTTAGTCTGCATTTTAGACAGGCTCCTCTCCAGGGATTTATAGTATATGCAGACGGTAAAAGGGAAGTGCCAAGTGAAAGACCAGTTTTGACAAAAGAAATCTAGAACAGAGGCTCCTGTTTAAAAAGGATAATCAGTAGTTCATATAAAGTACTGCGTTGTAACTGTAAGAATGAGAATATGTTATACAACATTGGAAGACTGGAAAGGCAACTTACAAAATTAACAATGGGAGAATACCTACAGGACTCCAGAAGATTTAGGATTTTTCCTTGCAAGTGTTTATATGGGTATTTTTACACCATAAACAGACTTAAGGGAATTTATCCTTTGGTTAGCTGGAAAATGCTGGACAGAAAGTGGAACATGTTTTTGGGTGCTCAACAAGTTGGCAGATTTAAAAAATACCACTACAGAGTACTCTGCCAGTAATGGTGGAGCTAATGGCTGTAAGTAAGGAAATTATTATTTTGAGCTGGGACATGAACCCTGAATTGCCTGTACAAAGTAAGGCCTTACAACGTTTAACACTATTAGCGGTCAAAAAAGAAATTACTAGAAAATGGAAATCAAAATCCAAACCAACTGCAACTGAAGTGCTCAATATTGTAAAGAACATAAAGAATTAGAGGCAGGAACTTTAATAAAGGAAGGTCCAAACTACATAGAAATACATGGAATTGGGGGGACTACACATACAGAACAATGTTCAGGAGGGGTGAAGTTTAAGAGAAGGCAAACATGTAGCACTTTATAAATAACTGAATATTCACTTCAGCATTACATAGACTCTGAAGTGGTGGCCTCTGTTTAGCTTTCACAAAAATGAAAGAATCACCTCTCTTATCTTATGTACCTTCACAACAACCAAACATCTCTAGCAAGTACCTGCTCCAAACACCTTAATATTCATTGCAAGCTTAACAGCACGTACTGGCTTCCCTGTTGCTGGAATAGACTCCCTATGCACATCTAAGAAAGCAACTCTATCTACCTTCAAAACCAGTCCAGACAAATGGAAAGGAGACTGCTAATTTGAGTCTGGAGTACATTGCAGTAATTTTTTTAACTATGGGTAAGTAGTATATTAGTAATCCAGCCCATTGCAATACTGTCCCCCCCTTTCCAAACTCTTTAAAAATATATATCCATAAATAACTTTTTCAATATCTATTTCAAAACCAACTCCTTACTTCCACTTAGCGTGGCTTTCAACACACACACACACAGCACAATCTATGCACTTCTGCATTTCACAGACGCTGCAAATAAAGCAATGGACTCAGGCAATCTTGCCTCCTTCTTTATTCTTTGACCTCTCTAAAACTTTGAAACAGTCTCTCACTCAAACTCCTACTACAACTATCCTCCCTACCATGAAGTGGTTCAATAGACAATGTATAAAACAACAAGGCTCTCATTCCTTATCTACCAAATCTTACAGGCATCCCCCAAGGTTTTATTCTCTGCCCACTCCTCTGCAATATTGTCTCTTGTCAAGCCTCACTAATCCAATACACATGTGCACATCCAATAACCTGTCACATCTCCCAACAAATAACGCAAGAAGCATTTGCATTCACTGAGATTTAATGCACCAATGCCAACCTTTTATTAAACTCTAATACCAAACTACTCCTATTTATCCACCTCCCCAAAAAAAAAAAAAAGCGTAAAAAACTACCCAGTTTAAAGTATTTTCCATTAACACAGAAATTGAAATCTCTTATACAAAGTTACTATGTGTGATAACAGACTCAAATTTCATATTTACATTTACAAAAATATAACACACACACACACACACACACACACACACACACACACACACACACACACACACACACACACACCAAAGCTAGGAATGCTTTATAAACAACAACACTTCCTTAACACAACTACTAGAGCTACCCTTCCATAAATCAAATTTGTAGATGAAACACACATATAAAGTTGTTGGTTAGCACCAACCTTTTCATTAGTTACAGATCTCTTTAATGTAGAATTATTCAGATGACTTTTACTTCTGTAGAGATTATGCATATTGACTGATTCTGGTGGACTGTAATGACAGAAGTTAAAGTGGCCTTCTTTGGTTGAAATGTTCTGAACTGGTCAGTTTTGTCAATACTGCTTCAAATCTTTTGTTTCATTGCTTACTGGAAAAATGTTCCAAAACAGATTTGGAGTGCTTTTGCAAGGAAGAATGGACAAATATTGCCAAGTCAAGATGTGCCACGATCAGACTCCTATCCAAGAAGACTGAATGCTGTAATAAAGTCAAAAGGTGCTTCAACAAAGTATTAGTTTAAGGATGTGCACACACAACAAAGTATTAGTTTAAGTGTGTGCACACTTATGCAACCAGCGTATTGTACGTTTTTAATTTTTTTATATTTTTTCCCCTAACAGATTGGTTTGTTTTTCAATTGAATTGTACAGTTTATAGGTCACATTAAAGCTGGGAAAATTTTTGAAATGATTTACTGTAGTCTCATTTTTTTATATCACAAAAACCTGGACTTTTAACAGGGGTGTGTACACTTTTTATAGCCACTGTATACACATATGTATATATAAAACCCATGGACTACTTAACCTGTTTTTCTGGCTTGTGATTTTTTTGAAACTGCAATTTAATGACTGCAAATGAATGCTGTTACAATGATTTGTCATTTCCTAGTAATTATCAGCAAGTAGCCTTTTTCAAAGTAATGGGAGATTATTATCTACTACCATCCTTAATGATTTGCTGCGAGAAGCAACGTCAAGTGTTGTACTGTTAAGACAGAATATTTTATTTATGTTTTCACGAAAGAGGATTTGGAGAAAAAAGTAGTATTTTGGGGGTGGGTCCCAAATGCAATGTAGATGTACCACTACCTTTTTGTTTACACAAAAAGCGCTGTACATGTATATCTCTGAAAAGTTGTGGTACCCTTGAGGAGTATAAGAAGGGATTTGGAAGATGAAACGTTTACAAGCAGGGACCTGGGAAACATTAGAGTTTCAGACTTCATATTCCTTAGAAAACGAATGCCAACACAAACCCTGTTATTCTAGCAATTTTCTAAATTTGTAAGAGCAGTATTTAAAATAGGTCCCTAATTTGGGTCTTTGTCCCACCATTACTTTAGACTTAGTCCAGATTTCTTGTGCTAAGAGGTTGAGGAGTACAATGCTGTGTAAGATGCCAACCTGCAAAAGTTTTTTCATAAGAGAGAGATTTTCAGTTTTCTGAAATCCACTATGTCCAGCCAAAGCATATTTGAGACTGGGAAAGTTCTTCCTGTAACAAAGTAAATCTGTAATGTTTAGCGTTTTCTTACAGTGCCTCCTAATAAACCCAGCTATGGATGTTCTCAGCTTCTCACAGGTTCATAGGTTGGTACTAGGCTAATCGGCCCTAGGGCCTATAAAAGCCTAGCCATAACAATTCCCTGGATATTTCTTCCCACAATATTTACTTCCCTGGACCCCTGTCTAGCAGGGCGTCTGACGTGATCCCCGGGGTGAATTTCCTATCTCCCATACAATCATCAAGGTTCCTTTTGAAGAGGGCCAAGGAGGCGCTCTGTTTGACATGTATGGGCAGTATATTCCAGAGTATGGGGAGTCTCTGGGTCAGGAACCTATCCCTCCAGCATGTTTTGTTCATTGTGATGACAAGGTTTAGATCCCTGGAGCGTGTGGCTCTGACGGATTGGGATTTCTTTAAGTGGAGCATGTCCAACAGCTCAGGGTTTGACATGGCCTCTCTACAGTTCTGGTCAGAAATCGCAGGCAAACCTGCATCTGATGCTCAAACCACCATTTCTTAAAACTAAACCTTGGCTTATCCTCCATCTACAGCACAGGGTGGTGGGATCCTAACAGTGAGCATGCCAGTTATCAGACAAAATGGAACCAGTAAGAATGTATAGCAATACCAGAGGGCTTAATGGTGGGAACAGAAGTTTTAGTCTAACTCCTACACCTCACCCCAACATGGATATGTTCAACAGTCACACTGTGCCTGCTGTAAAACTTCTCCTACAGCTGTGGTCCTTAGGTGAGCTGTGAGCTGTATCCTTGAATATGTCAAGTGGCTTCTTCTTTCTGTACTAGGTCTTAAACAGATTAGAATTCTCAGCTGCAACAAATCTCTTGATTCCAGGGATTTACAACTCAAGTGAATAAACAGCAAAACTAAGAGCACTACTGATTACTCCTACAGGCCAGCTTTTAATGCATTAAAAGCTGCCCAGAAAGCCCAAATGGCTTGCCAGCTAGGTTAATCACTTACACTTTAGTGCTGTCCACTCCATCCTTCAAAAACGCTCTTCTGTTAGTGATTTGTGGCAATTAATTCTTTATGCCCATGTTACCTCTGCAACTCAAAAGGCTTTCCTGTCTACCTAGTGGTAGACATCAGAATGACAAATGTAGAAGGAAAGTCACAGAAATGACAGAGGCAGCACCAGCAGCAATAAAGGAAACAAGGCACAAATTAAATGTGTGTTCCAAATCAAGAAAAGGTAAGCAGAAATGTGCATGTTCAATCTCCATGCAAGACCAAAACCTCCAACACTTCGAATATAGTTCATCTCAAAAATAATGCAAGCAAAAACCAACAGTAACAACTCCAATTCTTTGCTGGTAACATTTTATTTAATTTTATTTTTCAACTGTTTACCAGGGTACCAAGAAAAATAGAGTACAAACCAAGCGGAATCAACAGAACAAGTCCAAGACCGTGAATGGAGACAATTATTCGATAAAATGCAAATCCTTTATTCGAAAGGTGGGTAAAAAATCCAAAAGTCTTCAGGTGAAAAACAGCAGAGTCAGACAAGCGCTTTCGCTTGGATAATTCCAAGCTTTATCAAGTCGGAAACAGTTACATTCAAAGAGAACTACCATTTAAATACATGCTCTAATTAATCACATGTTTGATTCAAATGAATCACATATCAGGAAGTCTTTTGAACATGTCATAACAAATATATGTGTCTACGAGACTCGTAGACACATATATTTGTTATGACATGTTCAAAAGACTTCCTGATATGTGATTCATTTGAATCAAACATGTGATTAATTAGAGCATGTATTTAAATGGTAGTTCTCTTTGAATGTAACTGTTTCCGACTTGATAAAGCTTGGAATTATCCAAGCGAAAGCGCTTGTCTGACTCTGCTGTTTTTCACCTGAAGACTTTTGGATTTTTTACCCACCTTTCGAATAAAGGATTTGCATTTTATCGAATAATTGTCTCCATTCACGGTCTTGGACTTGTTCTGTTTACCAGGGTAGTACATTGATCACAACGGACCATTTGCAGATTACTGTCCTGGTGAAATAATTCAAAGAAAAATGTGAAACAGAGTGGCATTAAGTTGTACATATCAGAAACTGAAAAGACAGTAACAGTATATAGCAACCTGTACAGTAGTGGACAACTGATGTAACAATTATGAAAAAATGCACATTTTACAAGATTGTATGTCAGGCTTACATGATGATGATAATACCATAGAGTAATGAGAGTCAGGGCTAGACAGGGGACATTAAAAGGTGTTACTAGCTGAAAGAGATTAAGGCTAGAGGTTGCAAAGCCTTTAGGTGATGTGGCCTGCTGTGTGGAAAGAGCAGTTTGATATGGTGTAGAGGAATTTTTTAAATTCAGCTCTGAAGGTGGGAGAAGGGGATTCCCATATTTTAGAAGGAAGGATGAAAAAAGTCTCAGGGTGCAGTGTAGCTGGGTTTGTGGTGGTTGCAGTGTAAGGGGTTGTTTGGGAAAAACATCTGAGGCTGTAGTTTGTGTGTTTAGTTAAAAGTTGGGTGACTAGTGGTGGGAACAAAGTTACAATGGAGAAGTTTGACAGACAGCCTAGCAGTCCTACTCTGTGCTGCACTGAGAGCATTTGGCCTGTTTTTTTTTTTTTTGAGGGTGAGGCAGTGATGCTCTTAAGAAGGTGACTTAGTAATGGCACATGGTCTTAAATGTTCTCTTCTTTAACCAAACTTCAACTAAACTGCATTCTCTATAGATTACTCAGTGGGAAGGAACCTCTTTACAAAGCATGTTTGTTTAAGCAGCTGATGCCATTGCTACAGAGTACTTGTAAAGTGCATTATACAGAGTGGTACAAAGGTCACCTGTGCAGTCAAAATACGACTGTGCTTTCACTCTAAACAGAATGCAGTGTAACACGTTACTACATACAGCCTTTTCAAGCAGGAGGCCTGGCTTATACAATCATTTCACATACTCAACTAGTTATCACAATAACTTGTTTTACTCTACCACATTAGAAAACTGGTCTCTCTAAATTATCAAAACAAAGGATTCTGTCATAAAAAAAGTTAAATATTTAATTTATTTTATTTTGAATTTATTAACCAGGGTACAGCACTGATTCCACTGGACCTATTTCAGGTTCAGCCTGCAGTTAAAAGACAGTTGGTACATTTTATTACATACAGAGTGACTGATAAAAAAGAATATATACAGAGTGGATATGAGAGCTGGCACTCTGAAAGAATCACAATGAACAGTATAGTAAGAACACAGTATGTAGAAAGAGGTCAAGTTATATGACCAGACAGCGAGCAGTTGCATTTTCCTACAGTCCAGTAATACGCATTTAGTTCCGATCAGAAAATTCGGAAACAGGAATGATCTTTACGAATAGAAGGGAGAGATTCTCTCAGTTGGGACTAAGAAACTCCTTGTTTAGGGAGTTTGGAGGAGAGGACCCAAGTGGTTCAGACTTCTAAAGTTGCATGTTGGCATATCTCTGAATAGTCTACAGGCAATTGGGAGGAAAATCTCATTCTTGAAAGTTTGAACAACTGAGAGGAGTAGAAACTCAGCACATGGCTTCATATGTAGCCAGTTAGCTTATTCTGTGGTTTTAAAAGGATGTTCACTTCTTGGTGAGACAGTGATGAATCTGTATATAGGTAATGTCTGAGATAGCTTGAAAGGTGTATGCATTTCTTTTACAGGATGCAGCAATCAAGAGGGAAACCAAACTGTAGCTGAACCAGTATGACACCTTTATCTATGGAATTCCTACATGGGCACTCCCTGTGCCAATGCATACGCTAACCTGGTGGTCTATAGATGGGAAAAAGAACATATATTTAATGACCCTAGATTCACCAACGTCATCCTTTATAGACGTTTTGTAGATGACGTTTTGATGCTTTGGAATGGAAGCATTGAGGTGTTGAAGGAGTTCATTGGCCATATGAACTCCACTACTTCATTCTTTAGCTTTACCTATGAAAGCTCTTTAACAAGTGCTAATTTTCTGGATATTACTATTAACAAGGATAATCATGGTAATATAACCACTACTTTATTTAGAAAATCATGTTGGAGAAATAGTATCCTACATTATGACAGTTTACATCCACGCTATGTATTTCGTAATATTGTGAAAGGTCAGATGACCAGAATACTCAGAATATGTAGCAATGAGTTGGATGCTATGGAATTAATAAAGCACCAAAAGCAGTATTTTATAGATAGAGGTTATCCAGCTGAATTGGTTAATAGTATAACAGATACCCTCCTTGGAATGCCTACACATATAACAAAGGCAGGCTATGTTCATCATAGAAGAGAGAATTGTAAAGACTTAACATATGGAATTAAATATACTAATGATGTTGAGCAATTAACCAAAATTATCAGGGGAAACTGGAAGATATTACTTCTAGATCCTGCTCTCTCACAATTAGTAGGGAAGAAACCTGTATTTAGGTTCACTAATTGCTTAAATATAAAAAGACTGCTTTGCAAAGAAAGATTAGATATAGCCCCCACTGATATAAGGGCAAACCTAAAAACAGGCACTTATGCATGTGGCAGGTGTTCATTATGTAAATATATCAACAAAATCCAAAGTCCTAACATCTTAGGCATTAATATGGATTTCAAACCTACTTTTTATGCTACTTGCAACACGCAGAATGTTATCTATCTTGCAGTCTGCAATCAATGTGATGTATACTATGTAGGGATGACATCGCGTCGACTCAGGGACCGCATCTATAACCATGTCTATGATATTAGAAGGGCCAACCTTACTAATGCCCTAGCTATGCATTGTCATGACAGACCTCAACATAGTTTTAGTTTTTTGGTCCTACAGGTGGTAAACCCTAATAAGAGAGAAGGAGATCATATAGGCACTATTGAGATGTTTGAACTGAGATGGATACTGAGAATGAAAGCCCATATTCCACCTGGCCTTAATACAGTGGTCAGTATTCGCCCTGCTCTTCTAGGATCGTCTTGATCTATTGCTATGTTATTTAAATGGTCTTGGCCTACATTTTATTCACATCACATATCTCTTATATAGGTTGTTATATAGTGTCCAATATATTCGACACCCCTTTTTCAGGTTTATAATGTTTGAATGTATTATAAGCAATTTTAGTGCTTTATTTGTGACTAAGGTTTGTAGGTCACCTTTACATTTTATACTTTGAACTTTTGTTATTCACTGCTCACTATATGATTGATTAGCACGTCACCTTTATGAGATATTCAACTTGAATTTATGCTGGCTTGCAATACATTTATATAATATTATTGTTAATATTTTAACATGTTTGATATCACCTGTGGCGGTGGAATGATTATTAAAGCTGAAGTTTTGCATTTGAAACTGTTTAAATAATAACATCTGATATAAGCAGTATGAGAATAGCGAACTATATATATGTGCAAGTATGAATAAGTATACATTAGTTATCAAGCCTCAATATGATGCATCTGTGGCGTCCTTTTGAATTGTAACGTTACTATACGTTTTTATGTATAATGATTAATGTTAGGCGGCTGATATTAGGCACATATGATCTGAAATTTGCACTTCCTAGATATCTTGAATATATTTTATATGACAGATAAATGTTTTTAATGATCTGTTTTTATGAATTAGGATCCGTATATTTGGTTAATATAATTCTTAGTTAATTACAGTGTATATCTTTTTTTTTTTTTTTTTTTTTTTTTTTTTAAATGGACAGATAGGATGCTAACGATAGAATGTCTTAGCATAATAGTTAATGTTTTTATTAAGTGGCATTGTTATGCCTGGCTAACATAAGTCTTGGCTAATTATAAAGTTTATAAAAGGGTCAATATATAAAGATATAACCCGTAATGCTACATATCTGCCTTGTTGTTAAATTGATTTTAACAGATGCGGTGTTAGACTCACTATGGGATACAGTATGAGGCACCCTGCGTTTGTATGAGGCACCCTGCGTTTTGGACCCGCTAACAATGAATAGAATGTTTAAATAGTTTTAAAAATATATTGGTTCACTAGCCATGTGGTAGTTTTTAGATATATTTGATGGAAATACTACTGATATATTCTTGTGAAAATATTTTGATGATTGAACTTATGCGCCCTAATATAGGCATAAAAAAGCTATATATAAAGGCTTATATTAAATAGAATTTTGAATCTGTCCTTTTAAATGTGGAATGACCATTGCTTTAATTAGATAGTTATTGGCTGGTTAATTACTTAATTGACATGACTTTCTGTATATAACCTGTAATGGTTCTATGTGATTTGTAACCTGATGAAGCGCACCTGTGTGTGCGTGAAAGCGCTCGTTCAATAAAATCGTTTTATTTATTCATGGTGGTTCCTGGCAGTTTTCTTTATCTTCAGCATTCCTACATGGTCTGAAAATAGAGGAAGCCCTATTAGCCCAGAACAAAGCAGAATTTACTTTTTTTTGTGTGTGCAGTCCAAGTGGAGATGGAAATTTAGGAAGGGGTCCAACCAAACCCCTAGCTAATTAAAGGAAGTGACGTTTTCAATAGTGTTGTTCATGTGATCGAGGATTTGTACAGGTCTGTAGATGGAACTGAGCTTTTGCCTAGTACTAAACAGCACAGTTTTTGTTTCGGGAGATTTAAGCAGTAATTGCTTATCATTATACCATGACCCCCGATTAATATTCCAAAACGTGCACGCTGATTGGTCAGCGTGCACGTTGCAAACAGACTTATACTAATGGAAAAGGGTCCGGTCACCCGGACTTTTTCCATTAGTATAAGTCTTTTAAAACACTGTCTCGCTATGTTAAAGGAGTTTAACATAGCGAGACAGGTTTAAAAATAGCAACGGAGATCTCCGTTGCTTTTTTAAAAGCTGTCTCGCTATGTTAAACTCCTTTAACATAGCGAGACAGTATGTAAAAAGCAACGGAGATCTTGCTTTCTCCGTTGTTTTTTTTTTTAAACCTGTCTCGCTATGTTAAATGGGTTTAACATAGCAAGACAGCTTTAAAATAAGCAACGAAGATCTCCGTTGCTTATTTTAAAGCTGTCTCGCTATGTTAAACCCATTTAACATAGCGAAACAGTAAAAAGCAACGGAGATCTTGCTTTCTCCGTTGCTTTTTCAAACTTCGCTATGTTAAATGGGTATAACATAGCGAGACAGCTTTAAAATAAGCAACAGAGATTCTCCTTTGCTTTTTTTAAAGCTGTCTCGCTATGTTAAACCCATTTAACATAGCGAAACAGTAAAAAGCAACGGAGATCTTGCTTTCTCCGTTGCTTTTGCCCACAGCTCTGATGTACTACATAGGCATACGCATGCGCAGTACATCAGAACTGCCGCAGAATACCAGACAGCTGCAGAAGGGCAGCAAGGAGGCATTATACAATGCCATTATTTAAGAAAATATTTTTTCTTAAATAATGTCATTGTATAATAGCAATAACCCACTTAACTGGGTGTGGGTAATGCTGGATTTACCCACGGTTGGCTTTGTTTTGCGACTCGGGCTTCGCCCTCATGACCAAACCACGTCAACCGTGGGTAAATCCAGCATTACCCACGCCCAGGCGTGGGTTATTGCTCTATCACCTCATTGAATAAGGGCATGAAAATCAGGCTGAAGTTCAAGCGAAGAGAAGAATTCTTGGAATGGAATAAGAACATGTCATCAGCATAAAATAGTGGAGTAAGTCAAAAGGAAGTTTGTTAATGTAAAATGAAAAGTAGGAAGGTGCCAGACATAATTCTTGTGGGACACCATTCTGCAAGAGATACTGATGGAGAAGTTGAGAAGCTGAAATTCATTGAGAAGTTGTGGTTAGGAAGTCAGTTTTTGAACTAGGGCAGTGCATCATTGTTAATGTCTATTTCATTGAGATGGTCAAGGAAAGAGAATGGAGAGACTGGCTTTCTTATGGAGAGGATTTACAATGGCATTTTTCTGAATATTTGGCATAACGTTACGTGAATACACAAGTTGTAGATGTATTTCATTGTGGTTTGGAGGTCTCTACAGTAATAAATAAACCATGGGTGAATGTTGCCTGTACGAGGGGCTATTAAGTTTAATCTATCTGAGAAGAGGATGGCTGTCCTTGGAAGTTTCATTTACATCAATAAACAATCCTTTCACAGCAATATAAACCTGTATATGAAAATCCCCTACACATAGGCTATATTCTTCAGGCCAGTTTTCCACAACACTGATAAGCATGACATGCTTATTTGTGAAGATCATCTGAGCAGATTAAAGCTCTTGGCTCATCTATGGATCAATCCTGTGTGTCTAGTGGGCCTTACCAAGCTACTGATAAAGTATTTACAGATTAATATAAAAAAGTTATGTACTCATCATAACATTCCATCTGAGTGGTTGCCTCTCATTTGCTCTTCAACCTGTGAGTTCGGATCAGAGAGTTAGATCCAACTCAACCGCATACTAAAGCTCTAGGATCGAAAATCCTCCACTACCCATAATGCTCCACTCCCCCACATCCCTCAGATAGAGTTTGCTCTACAACTATGTACTGTGTCATCTTATCATATAACTGTAAATAAATCACACAAGGAATCGGAGAATGTCAGACATGAATATTTCAGTAGCTTACACAGTAATGAAGTATTTACCTATATATCTCCACTAGGGCCTTCAGAAGGTAGGGGGATAGAAGAAGGGAAGGCTGAAGAGGAAATGAAGGCAATAACAACCTGTGGGACAGAGTACCCAGCTATACACAGTAATGAAGTATTTACCTATATATCTCCACTAGGGCCTTCAGAAGGTAGGGGGATAGAAGAAGGGAAGGCTGAAGAGGAAATGAAGGCAACAACAACCTGTGGGACAGAGTACCCAGCTACAGAAAACTTGGGAGGCCCTCATAGAAGGATATTCCGAAGCACAGCAGAACCAAGAGAAGCTCTGTTTCTGGAAATAATGTCCAATTTGTTATGAGATATAAAAGTATGGTGGTTTGACCAAGCAGTGGCAGCACAAATGTCATTAATAGGGAGTTTAGACCAGAACACTGGTGAAGCGGAAACCGATCTGGTGGAATGGCCCTTAATACGACAAGGCAGAGAGATGCCCTTTCTGGACTAAGCAAGCACAGTACAACTAGTAATCCCATTGGTCAGGGTCACCTTGCAGACTGGTTTTCCCAGCTTGGTCTTAGAAAAGGAAACAAAAAGCTGATCAGATTTTCTGAAAGGTTTAGTCCTATCCAAATAGAAGTGAAGTTGTTTGTGTACATCCAGCATATGACATTGGTACTCCTTTGTTCTGGAAATTAGGAAAGAAGACAGGCAGATTAATAGCTTGATTTAGGTTAGCCTCAGAAGTGACTGTGGGCAGAAAGGAAAAGTTAGTATGTAAAGTAACTCTGTCCTTGTGAAAACCTAAATATGAAGGCTTACAAGATAAGGCCTGTAGTTCAGACATGCTTTTGGCTAAGGTACTGGTCACTAAGAAGATGGTCTTCCAGGTAAAAAACTTTAAATCAACCTTAGCTCAAGGCTGATATGGAGGTGAGACTAAAGCTTGTAAAACCAAGGTAAGGTCCCAAGGAACAGCAGAATCCTTGCTAGGAGGGCGAAGGAGAAAGGTACCTTTTAAAAAGGCCTTGCACAACTTAAGATGAGACCAGACAGAAAGAATTTTCCCCAGTGTGAGAACTGGAAATGGCTGCCAATTGCACTTTCACCATGGAGAAGCTAGCTCCATTATGAAAACTGGATGCCAGAAAATTTAAAGTAGCAGAAACCGGAACCGTAAAAAGGGTCCAGAATGTTCTGATTAGCCCAAATGGAGAACCTCTTCCACTTGCTATTGTATATTTTCCTCGTGGACAGTTTATGTGGTGCAAACAACATTTTTCTAAGTGGGAAGAAAGCCCAGGGGTTCTAGCCATCATTGGAACTGGAGTAATCAAGTGGTTGGTTTCAGGTTCAAAGGATCTGGATGGGGATGTCCCGAAGGATGGGACAAAAGATCTGGAGAGGGATTCAGAGTCCACGGTGGACAAACCAGGTGAGACTAAAAGAAAAGAAACCAAACATGTCGAGACCAAAAGGGGAACAATGGGGATTACCTGGCACTTCAACCTCTGAGCTTTTTGTAGAAACTTGGAAACGAAGGGAAGAGGAGGATTGGCATAAAGTAGATCGGGGGGGAGGGCAAGCATGGATTACAGCATCTCTTGGTGACTTTCCCGGAGGTGGGATCAGAGCAAAAAGTACTGCACCTGGTGCTGGAAGGAGCCATAAATAGACTGAAGCAAGGTTGTCCCCATTTCTGGAAGATCATATTTGCCACTGGAGGATTCAGAGACCACTCATGAGGCATCAGAATGGTCCTGCTGAGCCTATCCACCAGGATGTTTGACTTCCCCAGAATGTGCGTTGCTACAAGAATGTGGTCAAGGTAGAAGCAGGTAGATGCGAGGCTTTTCTGGGCGCAGAGAGAACCCTCTCCTCTACCCCGAATGCCAAGGGAGATAGAGACACTGATGGCCACCCCGTCAGAGCCGAAGCTGTCAACAGAAAAGCTCCACGAATCCCTACTACCCCTGGATTTGAGTGAGGAGTGTGAGCTCAGTTATCAAGTACCAAAGCCCTGAGGGGAAGAGACAGCTCTGAAAACGTCATGGCTGAGGTCAATCCCTTGAACCCAATGTCGAACCTATGGCTCTGACAGCCTCTCTGCTCAGATATGATCGGAGCTGGGTGAGTCAGGGAGACCACTGGAGAAGAGGTAACCATACCTGTTGACTCCATCTTGACTGGGTATGTTTGGGCCCAATAACTCCAAAACCGGGGGTCAGATCAGAGAAAGATATATTGAAAGAGAAAGACATATCGAAGCAAAGGCTGGGATATTGATCACGGATCCAGAGGGGGATGAAGCAGGTAAGATCCCCAGCTGGATTTGTGCCTTGAGGAATTTCACCATCATGCTGTCTACCTCAGCTTCAGGAAGGCTGCGGGAGGACCCAGTAAAAGAGGCAAGAGAGGAAGGCCTGGAAACAGGTCTTGTAGGTTGCAGAAGGGACTTGGCATTGAGGCAACTGGCTCTGGGGAAAAACTACAGGCCCAGTACTGAGGGAAGGCCTGAATAACTATGGGAGCCAAACTAGTCGGATCCAACAGCTTGGAAGACTTGGCAGGAGGTTCTCCAGATTGGTGGGACCTGCTGGGAGACCTCTTGCATTCTTTGCGTTTCTTACAAGGGGTTTCAACCCCTGAAGTCGAAGGTGTAGCAGCTGAAGAAGCCATGGAAGGAAGGAGGCCCTTGTGGTCTAAACTTGTTCCTCCTATCAATCAATGCTCGTTGGTTAAAACCAGCACATATTGAGCAGGAAAAGTCCAACTGGGCAGCCCTAAGACACACAACACACTCAAAGTGGGCATCTTGGAGGGAATCTTGGGCCCATAAGACACACATTTCTTAAACCCTGTGGGCTTAAAGTCAGCCATTCTACAACCAGTGAAAAACACCAGCACGCACACAACAGGAGAATGTCTAACAGGAAATCTCTACCTACTACTTTTTTTTTAATACAAATAAGACAGAAGAGAAAGGGACAGAAACTTTTTCTTAAGGAAAGTAACTAGCAGCCGAAAAAAGAAACCACCTACTGTAAAAGATTAAATTACTAACAGAATACAAGAAAGGGAATATTAAGTAAATATAAGAAAAATGTCTGACAACTCACGGAAACCCTGAGGAGCTCAGATAGAAGCAATCTCGATGCTTGACCGAAGCGTGGCAAATGAAATCTGTAGGAGGTGGGGGAGTGAAGCATTATGAGTAGGGGAGGAGGTCAGATTTCAGATCCTAGAGCTTTAGTACGCAGCAGAGTCGAATCAGATTCTTGGATTCAAACCCACAGGCTGAAGTGCAAATGAGGGCAACATCAGATCAGTCTCAATCTGGATAGAAAAAACGATCACACAATACTTATATTTATAAAAGCATGCACAGCATAACTTGCACTGTTTCTAACCACGTTACAACCACAAACTGGTACACTAAAAAAAATGTTTAAACCACAACATCAGCAGCTCAACAAGTGGCACACTTGCCTTTAGTGTTGGAAGATCAAAATGCTGCAGGCTCTATTCCACCCCACCAAATGACTTAACTTATTTTTAATTACTGACACTGCAGTGTAGCATTAGGGGATGATGCACTTGTTAGTGTGTTATTCTTTGGCCAAGAGACTAAGCAGTGGTATCTCAGGTAGATGTAAAAGATCCCATAGCACTTATCCAAGAGGGTAGGGAAGCCCCCAAGGCTCTTACCAAACATCTCCTAGTCAATATGAATACCACCTTGGGCCTCACCTGAAATGAAGCCTACGATGACTAACCAGTCAATAAAAAGTAAACAAACATGTACATCAATTCTTCAGACTTTACTTCCTATTCAACACATTCTGGTCACATTTAGACACTGGTCTAAAGATGGGAGAACACTGAAAACACAGACCACATAAAAATCAGCATTTTCATGCATTGCCATTTCAACAGGCAAACAGGCAAGTAAGCACTCCAACAATCTGCTCCCAGAGTCCCAGGCCATCAGAAATGGAAACTACTAAAAGCAGGGATTTCTAAACATCATCTGAATGCTCTCCTCAACCTAGCCACTGGGGATGCACAAGCCAGTGCATTTCTTCGTGCCGGTCTCAAGTCCAGATAAATAGGGAGGGTCACGTCAGGAAGGGCATCCAGTGTAAAACCTCTGCCAAATAACATATGTGGACAACAACACAGATTTCCATACTAGATCGGTTGAGGCCTGGGTTAACAACGACCATCACCAGTACTGTTAGCCAACAGGGTGCTGCAGAGGTTGGGCTACTGTTAGCCGAAGAAGAGAGGGAAGGCATGCCCGAAAGCAGAAAGAGAAGAGGAAGGTTAGGAGTGTAGTAGTGAGGGTAGGAACTTTGAATGTTGGCAGTATGACTGGTACAACGGTTGAGCTGGCTGATATGTTGGAGAGAAGGAAGGTTGATATATTGTGTGTGCAAGAGACCAGATGGAAGGGGAGTATGGTCAGGTGTATAGGAGGTGGGTTCAAATTGTTCCATCATGGTGTGAATAGGAGGAGAAATGGGGTAGGGATTATCCTGAAGGAACAGTATGCCAAGAGTGTTTTGGAGGTGAAAAGAGTGTCGGATAGAGTGATGTTTATGAAGCTGGAAACTGATGGTGTAATGATGACTGTTAATGCATACGCGCCACAAGTTGGGTGTGCGATGGATGAGAAAGAAAAATTTTGGAGTGAGTTGGATGAAATGGTGGTGAGTGTACCCAAGGCTGAGAGACTGGTGATTGGAGCAGATTTCAATGGGCATGTTGGTGAAAGGAACAGAGGGGATGAGGAAGTGATGGGCAGGTATGGTGTTAAGGAGAGGAATGCAGAAGGTCAGATGTAGTGGATTTTGTGAAAAGGATGGACATGGCTGTGGTGAATACTTATTTTAAGGAGAGGGAGGAGCATAGGGTGACGTACAAGAGTGGAGGAAGATGCACACAGGTGGATTATATCCTATGCAGTAGGGCTAATCTGAAGGAGATTGGAGACTGTAAAGTGGTGACAGGAGTAAGTGTAGTTAGGCAGCATAGAATGGTGGTCTGTAGGATGATGTTGGTGATCAAGAAGAGAAGAGGAGGACAAGTTTGAGAGCAGTGCCAAGCATCAAATGGTGGAAGTTGAAAAAGGGTGATTGTGAGGTGGAGTTCAGGGAAGAGTTAAAAACAGGCACTGGGGGGCAGTGAACAGTTACCGAATAGCTAGGTAACTACAGCAGAGATGGTAAGGAGACAGCTAGAAAGGTGCTTGGTGTGACATCTGGAATGAGGACAAGGAGACCTGTTGGTGGAATGAAGAAGTACAGGAGAGTATACAGAGGAACAGGCTGGCGAAGAAGAAGAAGTGGGATTGTCAGAGAGATGAAGAAAGTAGACAGGAGTATAAGGAGACGAGGAGCGTGGCAAAGGCTAAGGATAAGGCATATGGAGAGTTGTATGAAAAGTTGGACACTAAAGAGGGAGAAAAGGACCTGTACCGATTGGCTAGACAGAGGGACCAAGCTGGGAAAGATGTGCAGCAGGTAAGAGTGATAAAGGATAGAGAGGGAAACGTACTCACAAGCGAGGAGTGTGTGTTGAGCAGATGGAAAGAGTACTTTGGGGGGCTGATGAATGAAGCAAATGACAGAGAGAGAAGGTTGGATGATGTGCGGATAGTGAATCAGGAAGTGAAACAGATTAGCAAGGAGGAAGTATGGACAGCTATGAAGAGGATGAAGAATGGAAAGGCTGTTGGTCCAGATGACATACCAGTGGAAGCATGGAGGTGTTTAGGAGAAATGGCAGTGGAGTTCTTAACCAGATTGTTTACTGAAATCTTGGAAAGTCAGAGGATGCCTGAGGAGTGAAGAAAAAGTGTTTTGGTACCCATTTTTAAGCATAAGGGTGATGTGCAGAGTTGTAGTAACTACAGAGGGATAAAACTGATCAGTCACAGCTTGAAGTTATGGGAAGCTAGGTTAAGAAGGGAGGTGATGATTAGCGATCAGCAGTATGGTTTCATGCCGGGAAAGAGCACTACAGATGCAATGTTTGCTCTGAGACTGTTGATGGAGAAATACAGGGAAGGTCAGAAGGAGTTGCATTGTGTCTTTGTGGACTTGGAGAAAGCATATGATAGGGTGCCTAGAGAGGAGTTGTGGTATTGTATGAGGAAGTCAGGAGTAGCAGAGAAGTATGCAAGAGTGGTACAGGATATGTACAAGGGTAGTGTGACATTGGTGAGGACTGTGGTGGGAGTGACATATCCGTTCAAGGTGTAGGCGGGGTTACATCAAGGATCAGCTTTGAGCCCTTTCTTATTTGCAATGGTGATGGACAAGTTGACAGACAAGATCAGACAGGAGGCCCATGGACTATGATGTTTGCAGATGACATTGTGATCTGTAGTGAGTGTAGGGACCAGGTTGAGGAGACCCTGGAGAGGTGAAGATATGCTGTAGAGAGGAGAGGAATGAAGGTCAGCAGGACTAAGACAGAATATGTGTGTGTGAATGAGAGGGAGGATAGAGGAATGGTGAGGATGCAGGGAGTAGAGTTGGCGAAGGTGGATGAGTTTAAGTACTTGGGATCAACAATTCAGAGTAATGGTGAGTGTGGACGAGAGATAAAGAAGAGAGTACAGGCAGGGTGTTATGGGTGGAGAAGTGTGTGTCAGGAGTGATTTGTGACAGAAGGGTACCAGTAAGAGTGAAAGGGAAGGTCTACAAGAGGGTAGTGAGACCAGCTATGTTGTATGGGTTGGAGACGGTGGCAGTGACAAAAAGGGAGGAGTCAGAGCTGGAAGTGGCAGAGTTAAAGATGTTAAGATTCGCACTGGGTGTGACAAGGATGGACACTATTAGGAATCCGTATATTAGAGGGTTAGCTCAGGTTGGATGGTTTGGAGACAAAGTCAGAGATGCGAGATTACGTTGGTTTGGACATGTGCTGAGGAGGGATGATGGGTATATTGGGAAAAGGATGCTAAGGATGGAGCTGCCAGGTAAGAGGAAAAGAGGAAGGCCTAAGATAAGGTTTATGGATGTGGTGAGAGGACATGCAGCCGGTTGGTGTGACAGAGTAATATGCAGAGGACAGGAAGCAATGGAAACACATGATCCGCTGTGGCGTCCCCTAACGGGAACAGCCGAAAGAGAAGATCTGAATGCTCTCCTCAGAGACGGAGGAAGAGCACTGTACTAGTTCAACAGCTGTTCGCGGCAAAACTCCTGACTAGGAGGGGCATCTGGCCCAACATGATGTCATAGTAAAGAAAAGAATCTGCTTCAAAAGGAAAATGAATGCCTACATTTTCCCAAAACCACAACCAAGAACATAACCACACCATTTGCTTAACTATCATAACTAGCTTGAAGTTGTCATTCTCCAATACTAATGGCAAAAGATATGCTACACACATATAAGCATTACAAAACCAGACATAGCACCGAATTTCAAATAACTACCGACAATTTTGAAAAGGCAAAGAATATATAAAAATGTTTTTTTGCCTTCAAACTACAGTCACCACTTTTTTCCTGATGAAATGTGTCATGTTACTAGTATAAAATGATGCTGCAGAATGCTGATGAACACTCACTAAAAGACAAAGAGTTCACTCCCACAACATCCTCCTGCAAACTGTGCAAATATGAGCAAAATAAATCTCTCCATTGTATGTCAAGGTCATGAAAACAGGACCCTGCACCTTGTTGGAATTTGCTGTATGTTTACTGCCAAGGCCGGATTCATGCCTCACCCTGGACTAGCAAGAAATCACTACACAGTCCTCAAATACCAATGAAAAGCATAAAAAAGAAAATATACCACAGAGGAAGGTATCCTACTCAGCTATTTAACAAAGGTAGTGAACAGAACAGTTCCAACACTAACCTACAACTCCATGAATATGTTCCTTTGTACAGCAGACGAAAAACAGAATCAAACCTAGTGAGGATTAAAGAATAATGGGGGTTTATGAACTAAATATCATCCAAAATGATAACACAGTACAGTTGGTGCACAGGGTTATAGCGGTGAGCTATAATTCCTTTTGTATGGAGTTTGATTTCCTCAGCCATCATACACACCTTGAACAAGACATTACTCCTGGGCCATCCCCGAAAAGGGAGTACGTGTCCAGTGGGCCTACCTGGTTAACAAACTGGCATCATCATCTACTTAATTCAGCACAATCAGGGCACATCATGTTAAAGGATGTAAAAGCTTAGGACAAGGGAGAGATCATGCGAAATGAAAAGTCTATAATAAAAATAGCAATTGGAATATGGAGCTTTTTTAGTACAGCTACATGTAGCACAGGCTTACTTCCCCAAAATGATTTACAAAACATGCATGATATTTGTAATCTACAGCAAGTTCTTGAGGGCACAGTTTCAAAGAAATGAAAACTGTCCAGTCTGTGAACAGGAGCAGACAAATACTGTTATGCTTAACTATGATCACAAAATATGCTAGCAAACAATTGTATAAATTGTTTGCATAAACAGTTCAGATACAGGAAAGGAAGTAATCAGAAAATAGTACTGCAGGGTGGAACAGACAGTCAGATCCTGTTGACAAGTTGCCAGAAGGATTCAACGCAATACACATCAGTTCTACTACACATCAAGGGGTGGAGTCGTGTAAATTTAGTTCTCCGTCTCTTTCTCTAGCTGCATGGTTCTGTCTCCCCAGCTCCACCTGCCTGCCTCCCTCACTCCTCTACTCAGTCTTTCTTGTTATCTCTCAATCTATCTTTAAGGAAGTTAAACCCCTGAAGAGTCTGTATGCCGCTACTATAACATAAGCACCTCCCTCAAACACACAAACCTGCTTTTCTTGTGCCTTGGTTTTATTGTTAAAAACTGTTCACTATTCGGTTTGAACAGATGCAGGTCTTGCAGAACTGTACTATGGGCTACAAAACAAGCCTACAACACAGTGAAAAAAAAAAAAAAAAGATGGAAGACACGTGCATCTCATATAACATCAAATGTGGAAAGCTGTTAACAACTGTATCTGGGCACTGTCTATACTTAAAATACAACTCTCAACAGAATCAGGGACAAATCCAGGAATAATTGGGTATAATCAGGGATACTTGCAATGTTTGCACTATTAATATGAGACACTGACAGAACACGAGACTGTGAATTAATATACATTTTCTGAAATAAAGGAAGACTATAACTGAATTATTCTCATTATTTCTCAAGTTCATAGGTTCATACTAGGCTATCTGCCCTTGAGCATTTATAAGCCTAGCCAGAGTGCGTTTGGCTTTCGCCACCCATTTTAAATTAATTTTGTTATGCCCTTTATCGAGTTTAGTATACTGTGCCTCTGTCTAACAGTGACACAGAAGTGATAACCGGGGTAATCTCCCATCCACTCATCAAGATTCCTCTTGAAGAGAGTCAGTGAGGGACTCTGCCTAACCTGGACTGGGATTTTATTCCAGAGTGAAGGGAGCTTCTGGGTTATGAATCTGTCCCTCCAGCATGTCCTATTTATTTCAGTGCTGAGGTTAAAGTCTCTCGAGCGCGTAGCTCGATGGGATTTGGATTTTCTGAGGTGCAGCATGTCCATTAATTCCGGGTTGGACATGGCTTTATACGTCAGGCACAGATCGCCTCTGAGCAGGCAGTATGCCACTGAGTAGAGCTGGAGCTTCTTTAACCGGGCAGCATATGGCATCTGTTTGAGCCCTTTGATCCTCTTGGTGAGGTACTTTTGGGGTCTTTCCAGTTGCTGCAGGTGTCCGGTAAGGTACATCCAAAAAGGGGCATTGTACTCAATTATGGGCCTGATGAGGGATGAGTAAAGAGGCATGATGACCTCCCCTGATCTAGATGTGAATCCCTTCATGATTAGATGGGCTATATAAAATGTTTTTCTAACCACTTTGGCCACGTGGTTGTCAAATGAGAGATTGCTATCAACTTGGGTCCCCAGGTCCCTAATTACTTCTTCTGTACTTAATGGATTACCACCTATGTGGTAATTTGTGGGCACTTTGTTTTTGCCAAAGGGGATGACTATACACTGTTTGATGTTTACCTTGAGGCCATGGCTCCGGCACCAGTTGTCTGTTTCTATGAGGCCCTTTTGGAGGATGCTTGTGTCGGCTGGAGAGTTGATTATGGCGCCCAGTTTGCAGTCATCTGCGAACTTGGTCAGCCACAGTCTGTTGGCCTGTACCTCCGAGAAATATATACCGAACAAGAGAGGTCCCAGGACTGAGCCTTGTGGGACGCCACTTGGTTTGGAGTCTGACATGGCTCCAGCAATTCTAACCATGTGGGTTCTGTCCTTGAGCCAGTTTGCAACCCATCTAGTGACATAGGGGGTTTATATTTAAGCTGGTGAGCTTATCTATAATGCCCGAGTGCTGTATTGTATCAAAGGCTTTTGCGAGGTCCAGGTAGGCTGTGTGGACCACCTTCCCCTCGTCAATGGCCTTGGTGACTGTTTCAAAGAAATCAACCAGGTGGCAGGATCTGCCCTTAACAAAGCCGAACCGGGTAGGATCCAGTGTCTGTAGGTCCCCAATATCTTTATTTATGAGGTCCAGGATGATCCTTTCCATAGCTTTGCAGACCAAGCTAGTCAGGCTTATGGGGCGATAGGTGGTGCCTCAACGGATCCTGGAAACTTTGTGGAGAGGGACCACTGTTGCTGTACGCCACTCTTTGGGTACATATCCTGTAGTAAGGCTGAGATTGAATAGTAGTTTTACATTTGGGTTTAACTCTTCTTGGAGTTCATGTAGGACGCATCCCGGGACACCGTCTGGTCCCATTGATGCTGTGTTTTTTGCTTTGGAGAGGGCAGCTCTTACCTGAGCATCTGAGATGTCAGGGGGGCAGCACTCTGCTGGGATAGATATTTTCCCTTTTGGTGGGGGGGGGGAGTTTGCGCTGAACCTGTCAGCTAGGATGTTGGCAATGTCTGTGGGTTCGGTGTACTTTTTGTCATTTTGGACTAATTCTGAGCATATCTGGGAATTCCCACCCAGGTTCCTAACATAACTAAAGAAAGCCTTGTGATTATCCTTAGTGTCCTGTGCAATTTTTCTCTCGAAGCTGGCCTTAGACGATTTTATGAGTGCCCGTAGTGTTTTGCCAATACTGATCAGAGACGCCTTCCCTTTTTGGGATTTTCCTCTATTATGTAGTAGATTCCTCCTTCTATTGTATAGTTTGTTTATGGCTGGGGTCCACCAGACAGGACGTCTGCCTTTGGAGGACTGGGTCTTGGTTTTATTTGGGATTGCATGATCCATGCATTCCTGAAGGTGTTCATAGAATGCGTTTATAAAGGATTCTGCGGTCTGGGCCTTATTTTCCACAGGCCCGGGGGCTTTGAAGGATTCTACCACAGTTTTGAGGAGTGTGAAATTTGCTTTAGAGAAGTTTTTCACTGTGGTTTTCTGGGCAGGGGGTGGGGTCGGGATGTGAATATCCAGTGAGATTAGTTTATGGTCTGATCTTACCAGTGAGGGATACACTTCTGGTCTGGAGCATAGAGTCCCCATGTTGGTGATGATCAGGTCCAGTATGTTTTCCCCTCTTGTGGGAGTGGTAACAAGTTGTTCCGTAGCATTTGAGTTTATAAATTCTAGGAACCTTTGGGCTAGGGTGTTGGAGCTAGAGTAATGCTCCCAGTCTATGTTATGGTAGTTGAAGTCGCCCAATATAATGGTGTTTGGAGAGACCTTCCTATTTTCCATTGTTCTCAGGAAGGCCGAGTGGGGTTCCTGGGTTTGGGAGGGTGGTCTGTAGCAGGCTATAAACTGGAAGGCAGTTTTACCCACTGTTAGTTGCACATGGATAGTCTCTGATGCTTCGTGCTGTGCCACCAACCTGGAGGTTGATACTCCCCTTCCTTTTGTGGTTCAGTCCAAGTTTTGGGGCCGAAAAGCATGGTATGAGGTATAACCTGATAGTGCTGGGGTGCTCTCGGGAGCCTTGAACCAGGTTTCTGTTACTGCACAGATATTGATGTTCTCCATGCTAAGGAGAGTTTCGAGTGCGTGCGTCTTGAGGTTTAGACTTCTGGCGTTGAGTAGCATTACTCAGTTTCTTATCCCTTGTGATACCTATGGAGGTGGGTTTGTCTTTTGAGCTTTGCCTAAAAAAGGCACTATGGGGGTAGCTACCTTTTCTCCAAAAGCCACAAATTTTAGGGGGGGGGGGGTTAAGAGACAAAGCTAAAATCAGAGTCAAAATCAGGGCAAGTTGAGAGGCATGCTTACACAAGCAGAGGCAATTTCTTCAGATATTCTGCTGTTACCACACATTTTGTTCATTACTTCCTTTAACTAGAAAATGATTGTAAACCCACTAGCACAATTTTAATATGACATTTGTCAACACATTTTTCCAAGGGGTCACTGTGCTTTAACTCACACCATAATTTATTAACTATTGCTGCATTATTTCTTACACCACTGCTTTTAAATATGTGCAACAAAGTGTTTGAACGTGCATTTTATGCAAGCAATTTTAATAAGCAAATAAGGGATTACCCCATCCCGAACACATCCAAACTGTTTGGCATACAAACTTCCTACATCTCACCAGCTCTCGATTCAGTCACAACTGTAATTCTCTACCAATGATCCACCGGTCTTTCTAGACTGTATATGGTGTGAATGTTCAAATCTCAATACTATTAGACAGCAAAAGAAATATGCTGCAAAGATAACTTTCTTAATGAACAATGGCCTTCTCTGAATGAAGGCAGCCTCACCCCCACCTCTATCCTCCCTCTCATTCACCACCACACTCCCATGCAGAGGGCTTTATCCACTGCACCGCTTACTAATTATAATTTTTGTTTCAAAACTGTTGCAACTCAAGAGGAGAAAACCTTTACCCAATCTGTTCACAAAAGCAATAAAAAATTCCAACATCATTTGGACTTTTGTGACCTGAATCAAAATATGCATCCCATAAAGAATAGCATCTAAGTAAGTTTGTGTCAGGTTCTCAGATTCCTATAGCCCCCAAAGTCTCATACTTAACATATTCCAAACACCACAGTGAAGTGATTGAATAATCAGCATATTAGACATTACAGACCTGGTGTCTTTTCTTTCGGATTCAACAATATAGGGTTGCCCCCCCCCCCCCCCACACACACACACACACACACATTTCAGATGTTGACATTTCCTACTCAAAAAGTAAGCCTTTGCAAGACAAATCATACCGACAACCAATGTAAAAGGCAAGTTTTCATGTTATTACCCCAATAACTGCTCACCGTTATAGAATTTAAATTGGTTCTTATATCAAATACAGTATCAAAGCTAGAAAATATTTTTACTCCTGAAAAAAAAAAATCTGGGCATTTGTATTTCTTTTTTCATATTTTTCCACAGGACACAACTGTCCACATCACAACTGCGCACACTCAGCAGCTACTATCACAAGCAGTTGCACTCTTAACCTTGCTTTAAAAGACAGACATTTTCCTTTACTTTCTTTAACTGTTCCTTGCCAAGAGGATTATAGACCAGACTGTCAGGTTTCCACTGCGGATAACTTCCCAGGTCACATGACCACAGTACACAGTTCTCCACACTGGGAGAAGTGTACCTATAAAAGATGTTTATGTGGCAAGACAATGGAATGCAAAAAGAATGTCTATTTTGTGCAATAGTCAGCTGACATAGATTCATAGGCAAGTACCATGCTACTTGTCCTTACAGGCCACTTTAAGCCTAGCCAGTTTCGCTTTTGTGCTTGAAATAACCAATCCCATTTGATTATAGATTGACCTTACCCATCCCATTGTTGATAATTATACATTACCCCTAATGAGAATAGCTGGGATCACACCACAGATAATTTGAGGGTACCCATGCATGGGATAAAGCATTTAGGAGCTGTATCTAGCCAATGATAGTACAGGGGGCAGTCCTGGGATAAATTTTCTGTTTCTCATCCACAGATCTAAGTTGCAATTTAAAATGGACAGGGATTTGTTTTATCTGGATGGGGAGTCTGCTCCACAGCAGTGGCATTCTTTGAGAAATAGACCTGTCCCTCCCAACAGTTCTGCTGATGTTGCAGAAGAGGTTTAGTTCCCTAGACAGGGTATTTTTGATGCCATTCGACTAGCTGATATGCAGTAAATCCAATCAGTAATGGGTCAGAGGATGCCTTGCATGCCAGACACAGGTCATATCTTAGCAGTCTGTAGGATACAGAGTATAGTGACAGGTCTTTGAGTTGGCCCATGTAGGACATGTTGTTTCGGCATTGTATCCTTTTAGTAAAGTACCTCTGTGGGCATTCCAGTTGTTGCATGTGTTTGGGCAGACACATAACAAAGGAGGCATTATATTTAAATGACTGGCCTAATGAGGGTTAAGTAAATGGGAACAATGACATCCCTAGATCTAGACACAATCCATTTATAAGCTGTGCAATACAGGAAGACTCTACAACAATATTCACATGTCGGTCAAAAGTTAGGTCACTATCCACATAATTTCCCAAATCTTGAACATCTGGGTCAACTGTTAGGGGTGCATTGTCAATGTGGTAGTTTTCTGGGATGCAGCACTTCCTAAAGGATACAATCATGGTCTGAAATTAAATGCCAGGAAAATGCATTATTTTGACACAAGTTATTTGAGGCAAACCTTCCTGCAGGATAGCCAACTCATCTGGGAATTTAATGACCACTCCTAGCTTGCAGTCATCTGCAACTTAGTCAGTCAGAATCCCTTGGCATTGGCTTTCACTTCCCAAAAGTAGATGCTAAACAGGAGAGGTCCCAGCACAGAACCCTGGGGAACTCCACTGGTGACTGGTCTCTTTGTGGAGGTAACTTCCCCTGTTTTGATGATCTGCATCCTATCAGTGAGCCAGCAGATGACACGGAGGTTTATTCCCAGTTTATTTAGCTTTCTACTATACAGGGGTGGGGAAATGTGTCAAAAGCTTTGGCAGGTTGAAGTATGAGCATGAACCATTTTGTCTTCATCCATTGCTTTAATGATCTTTTCTTTTTTTTGAAAAGTCCACCAGTTAACACCAGTTTGAGTGAACATGACCTGCCCTTGATGAATCCAAACGGAGGCAGGTCTAGTGTTTGGAGGTTCCCCATGTCCTGACTGATTAATTCCATGAGAAGTTTTTCCATGGCTTTGCATACGAGTCTGGTCAGACTTATGTGTCTTTAATTGCCTGGATCTGTGGAAGATTGTCTTTATGATACTCTGTGACAAAGTTTTACTGAAGTAATAAAGTAAAATTGTTCTATTACTTTATGAGATGGCATCAGGCAAGCAAGACAGGAAATGGTTATAAAGAAAGTAAAAACATCCCATTACACATGGGCCTATTTTTTTCTCATCTTCAATTTAATTTCAGCTTTTGGGTTATTTTAAGTGCTCAATGCACAGAATGAATGTATTCCATATTTTTTAAAACTTGGAATGCAAACATATCAAACAGAAATATTAAATACATTTTCAGGAGCCCTCAAGGGCTGACAGGCTTTGAAAAACACGAACTCAGGGACACAAAACTGCAGCCTAAGAAAGCTACAAAGTGGTAATGCATCTGCCACAGATCTGACAATAAACAAAGATAAGGCTGTCAAGTTGGTATCCAGGTTTCAGATACTAAAACAATGAAAAGGCCCTAAAAGATGGTGTGTTAGTTCCTAGCTAGCTATAATCTGCCTGGATGAGTCATTTGCTGCAGTAATGAAATGTTCTCCCTTTCCAGCAGTTATACAGCTTGCTTCTTCTGGTTACTCTCAAACAGTAGTGTACATGAACAACAAGACACACTACTTGCATGTTATCACCAATACAAAGAAATAAAAGGATCAAATGAATTGTAATAAAAATGTTATTTTCACTACAGCTTTAAACAAGTCTATACTGGAATATTAATAACTAGACTTCCCTAACTAGATTAGCACAGATGAAAATCCCTTGGATGAAAAAGAACAAGTGCAACTACTCTAATAATAAAAATCAAAATATTCCTGTACCATCATTCCAAAAATAAAAATCTATTACTAAACATTAAAGTATTATGAAAACAGTGGCATTTTAATAATGTTTCTATGGCAAATCAACCCATCTTCTGCAAAACTATAATCCACACAAACATGTCCAAAGACCTGTATATGCAAATGCTTGATTCTACCTCAGAAATAAAGAGGACAAAAACAAGTACAAACATATCGACCATAGCAAATATAAATCCACTACTATTCACTTCAATGGTCCAAAATTAGAACTGCTAAAACAGTCAACACAAGTTGCAAAGATGGCAATATGCAACAGTAAGCAGAGTTTCAAAAGGTAAAGCTTTCCAGTATCTAGAAAGAGCGATTAATCTCAGTGGTGGTGGATGACTTCAATGCAAGTGGGACTGCTGGAAGCAAATGAATATGTAAAGCCAAATTCAGTGGGGCGTGGCTGCATTACAGCAGGTATACAACAGTTACTTATGATCAAACAGATGTGATCATTCACTTTTATACATAGACTGCTTCAGTACAGACCAACTCTTTATAGACACTTTACGGACTATATACACACACTTTACAGGGCTTGCTGCAAACATTCCATGGGTCCCCATCTCCCCTGCACTCCTCCAATCTCTCCCCTGTTTTCTGCTCATCCTGGTCCCACACCATCCAAACAGACTACTTTTTTTTTGCTTTTTTGCCCCCCCCCCCCCACCCCCACCCCATGTTCCGTAACTGGCCAAGAGTCCACTGTAATTTCAAGTCTGGAGGAAGTAACTGAATTAAGATGGGGGGGGGGGGGCTGCTAGGACCCCCAGAAGTCAGAGTTGCAGATGTAATGAGGTACATATTAGATTTTTTAAACTAACTTTTAATTTGATGATGGTCTGAATAAAAAAAAAAGCATGGGTAAAGAAATATATACAGTCTTTCTGGAATAATGCCTTCCTTCCTACCCCTACAAAAAGACAGTTATCTTCTATGTACCATGTTGGTGCATGATCGGAATGAAAAGTAAAAACAAATGGCCAGAGGCATATATTATACTGCTGAGGGTCTGGGAGAAGAAACCAAAGCACATGGATAAAATCCACAAAGAGAAAAAGGACTTCACACAGAAGGAATGAACAGCCAAAAACACTATAGGGAAACAGAGTGATGTTAAACGGTAACATTACTCAGTGCAACACTCTGCAAACAATCAGTTGCTATCACATGCATCTTACCCAAACCACCACAGACAGCTACTTATTGCGTGCAATGCTGATGTGTGACCAGTACAGAAAGTGAAAAAAAAATATGCACAGTACTTCTGCAAAGCCAGAATAATAAATGTTTAAAACAAAGACAATTTCAGTCACTTTATATCCACAGACAACCCCTGCATCCAACAATTAAAAGCCAACTTCATTGACTGAATATACCTCAAAAATCACCTGTAATAAAATAAAAAAATGCAACAAATGGGCAGATTTATTTCACCCCCCCCCCCATACACAGATGGGACCATCAATTATTTCCACATGAATCTTTCAGTAATACGCACAAGCACTTCACTGAAAACACAATGAAACAGTTCCCCAACGATCCCTTCAGTAGTTTGCCTACATCTGCACAAACACTTCACTAACACCAAAAAGAAACATTTACCCCCAAAACACCTTCAGTAGTACATCCACGTCAGCAGAAGTACTTCAATTACATCAAAATGAAACATGTCCCCCGACGATCCCTTCGGTAGTTTGTGTGAAGACTGGTAGAGATGGGTGAAGGCTGCCAGCCTAGCCAGATAGAATTTGGTACCAAATTCTATCATTTGTAAATATGAATGTGAATCACAGGCTTGTTGTCTGCAGATCAGTTTAAGAGGGAGTGGGACAAATATTTGCCCCATCTGTTTGCTTGCAGATAGGTTTCCCAGGAATCCACAGGTTTTGCACCCTTTGAGTTGCTGTATGGGCATAGGGTGAGAGGACCTCTAGATTTAATTTGAGATTAGTGGGAAGGGGAGTGCGAGTCTCACAAGACCTGTTGTGGTTTACGTCCTAAACCTCAGGGCAAGGCTTAGGGAACTCATGGGCTTGGCCCAGGAGAACCTGTCAGAAGCCCAACAACAGAAAAAGGTGTGATATGACAGGAATTCTCGAGCTAGATAGTATGCTGTGGGGCAGCAGGTAATGGTTCTCATTCCTGTCAGACACAACAAGCTGCAAGCAGCTTGTGAGGGTCCCTACAAGGTGGTAAGAAAGGTAAGTGATGTTAACTACATGGTGGAACTGCTAGGCAGATGGCAGGGGCACACATTGTACCATGTTAACATGATGAAACCTTACCATGATAGGGAGGCCCTTGTGCTGAGCATTTGCAGTGGATTGCAGGAGGAGTCTGAGGGAGATCTGGGGACTGATCTCAGTGAGGCTCTGGCTGACACCTCAGTGGAAGGGGTAGTAGTGTCCCAGCAGCTGTCTCCTACCCAGGTTAGAGAAATCCAAGCAGTGTTGCAGGAATTTGGGGACATGTTCACTGGGAAACCAGGGTGCACCACCAGGTGGATACAGGACCCCAAAGGCCTATTCTGCAAGCCCCTTATAGAGTGCCTGAGGGAGGAGGTACAGGAGATGTTGGAACTAGGGGTGATTCAAGAGTCCAACAGTCCCTGGGCCTCCCCAGTCGTGCTGGTGCCAAAGAAGGATGGCAGCACCGAGTGGACTACAGGTAATTAAATAGTCACACACAGTCGGATGCTTACCTCATGCCTAGGACAGATGAGGCCCTAGAGCAGCTGGGTGGGGCTACAACCATTGATCTTACCAAGGGTTACTGGCAGGTGCCCTTGACTCCCAGTGCTAGAGAGAAGTCAGTCTTTGTGACTCCCTTTGGCTTGTATGAGTTCACAAAGATGCCCTTTGGGATGAGGAATGCCCCAGAGATTTTCCAGAGGCTGTTAGATCGTATCCTAGCAGGAGGGTTTGCCCTTGCTTACCTAGATGATATTGCCATCTACAGCCATTGCTGGCTAGAGCACCTTCAGCATGTCCGGGAGGTGCTGGGCAGAGCAAATGTCAGCTGGGTATGGCGGAGGTCTCCTACCTAGGACATAGAGTGGGGAGTGGTAAGATAAAGCCAGAACCTGCCAAAGTGGAAGCCATTCAGACATGGCCTGCATCTGTTACCAAAAAGCAGGTGAGGGCATTTTTAGAGACAGTAGGGTACTACAGAAAGTTCATCCCCAGTTATAGTACTATAGCTGCTCCCCTCACAGACCTGACAAGGAAGAACAGGCCAGATAAGGTAGTGAGGACTCCAGCATGTGAGCAGGCATTCCAGAAGCTTATGGAGGACCCCCTGTGTTAGCCAGTTCAGATTACAGCAAATAATTTGTTGTGCAAGTGGATGCTTTGAACCATGGGGTGGGGGCTGCATTTAGCCAGATTTCTTCAGAGGGGGAAGAGCACCCAGTGGTTTATCTCAGTTGTAGGTTCCAACCCAGGGAGGAATGCTATGCAGCTGTAGAAAAGGAATGCCTAGCTATAGTGTGGGCACTGCAGAAACTTCAACCTTATCTGTATGGAAGGAAATTCACTGTTATGACAGATCACAACCCCCTAACATGGTTAAACAGAGCCAGCCAGCAAAATGCTAAGTTGATAAGATGGAACCTGGAGTTGCAAGCATATATGTCAGTGCAGCACCGCAGTAGGGTTAGCAATGCCAATACAGATGGGCTCTGAGGACAGGGAATGGGGTGAGGTACACTCCAGACAGACCTGACCCTCTCAAGCGGTATTTCTCAAGGGTCGCTTGAGTTCTCCAGGGGGGGGGATTAATGTGTGATGCCCGTGCCCTGGCCCAGCAGTCAAGGACCCTCAATCCTCACCACTAACACCAGAGAGGGTGTCTCATATAGGAGGAAAGGATAACAAATACACACAGTAAAGTGCAATTCCCTTAAGAGCACACAGAGATCACAGTCACTCCGGGGTTGGTCACTCCCTTGCTTCCCAGGTACCCAATAAGACTCCCCCACTGGCACAGCTATAGAGTCCAGATCTCAGCCTAGCTAAGCAAGCTAAAATCTCCAGCACACACTCTGTCCAACCAGTGCTTTGTGTCCCTGCCCAAGTAGCTGACACACATACACTTTGAGAAGTTTATACAACCACACAGACACTCCTGGGGAAGGCTGGCACAGATTCTCCAGCTGTGCCCCTTTTACCCAGACTATAAGGTAATAATTGCTACCACCACCCAGCTAACATTATCAGCTACCCAAAGGTCCTTAAAAAGGTTGTCCAATTATTACTGTGCAATATTATTATCCAATTGGTAAGTGTGTCTAATCAGTCAAGGCTTATTAGAGTGGGTTTGTACAATAAACTCTATAAATATGCAATGTATTCTAGAGCTTAACTTATCTCTACACAAACTAGCCACAGTTAAAAGGTTTTAAAATATTTAATAATAATTAAAACCACAAGACAATACTTTCTACTACACAGTCAGTGCTAGTCAAGAGAGTTCAGAGATCTCACAGAAATACTTAAAATAGTACAGTTCTGACATCACCGAAAAACACTTAGTCTAATCCTTTATAATTCCTGGCTACTTCTAGGAGAAAACACAGTTCTAACATACTACTTACATAAAGAGAGCATAAGGCAGTGCTGAGTTTGACATTAAGACAAAAATGCTTAATAATCTCTGGTTCTCTCTGTTTAAATTGAAACTGCAGTACTGCTAAAACATTACATCATCTTTTATACTTTCCTGGTGTTCCCAGGCTGATAGAAACTGTATTTACACTATTTTACACTTAGAGCAATAAAGGGCATTCCAAATGTAAATTCTGGTCATTAACTTTAGCCTTAAAACAATAGGCAGGAAGCCTTCATCTAGCCAGACTGGAGCCGACTTGTATACATCAAAGGCAGTCATGAAATAATTTTAATTTCAAAGGACCAACAAGAAATGCTTGACTTTGTTTTAAGTTCAACATTCTTTTCATTTAAGATAACATGCCATTCTTTTCATTTAAGATAACATGCCTGTGATACACATTCATATTTACAAATGATAGAAATTCTATCTGGCTAGGCTGGCAGCCTTCACGCATCTTTACCAGTCTTCACAGTTTTTTCACTTATGCACAAGCACCAAAATTAAACATTTCTCCCAACAACCCCTTCAGTAGTATATCCACGTCTGCACAAGCACTTCAATAACATCAAAATGAAACCTTTCCCCCAACTGACTCCCAACTCTCATCTCCAGTATGGTATGAATGGGTCCTGACCACAGAAAAAAATAGACCACAGAATTTTCATTCTGTTCAGGGAATAATGAGCTGCTTCTTACTCCAGAAGAAAAATAAATGGACCATCAGTCATCAGTGGACCAGATGAGAGAATATGACAACTTGATAGTCAGGGTGAAGGTGATAAGTGTGTGTGCATGTATTACATCTACATACAAACTGCTCACACATCAATGCGTGTATGCACATCAATGCACGTCGGTTGGAAATGGCATCGGTAAGAAATTACAGTTGTGTAAGTTGAACTTACCATAAAAGAGTAGATGATTGAATGATCACGGATGCAGTAGCCTCAGCTATATGGGTTATATCTTACAAAGGATATAACAGATGGCCAGCTTCCAAAGCTTAAAGGCACCTCCTTCTATGCACCCAAAAACGGTCAATCAGCTCGAGCTGAACTGACTAAAAGACAAGTTTGGGTGCAAAGCCCTTTTTAGAGATTTGCTGTCAGAGGAAAGAGAGAGAAGGAGCCCTGAAAGGACAATGGTAGGAACCAAAAAACTATCCTCACCCTAACATAAAAAATAAACTAGAAATGAAATGGAGAGGGGGAGTGCTGCACAGAACTGTACTACGTTCTTCATATTGACCACTGCTGCCAGAGCCTTGGCTATATGGGTAGATAACAGCCAACAACATTTGGGAGGTGAAAGGAGAACAGTTCAGGAGCCCCTAGAAAATGGGGCTAGCAAAGCTTGATCTGGACCTAGTGAAGGAATCAAGCTTGTACTGCTTTGTAAAACTATGTACAGTGGACCATGTAGCAGCTTCAAGAATACTTCTAAAATCCAGTTCTTTCCCAAAAGCCACAAATGAAGCAAAGGCCCTGGCAGAGTGGGCCTTAACCCTGCCTGGAATACATTTGTTAACAAAAGGTAAAAGGTAATACCCTAAAACACCCATTTTGCAAACAGTCTGCTCTGAAACATGTTGTCCCTTATTATATTCACAAGAAATGAACAAGTGATCCGAAGATCTGAAAGACTTGTTTTTTTCAAGACAGTATCAGAGTTGTCAGTGGACATCCAAGGTATGGAGTACCTTTTCTTCCTCATTTATATGTTTAGGAAAGAAAATGGGGAAATGAATAGTTTAGTAAACTTGGATACCACTTTATACATAAAACAAGGATTAGTTCTCAAAGAAACCATGTCCCTATGGAAAGTGAGACAGGGTTGATTCACCATGAGAGCTTGCAACTCAGATACCCTTTTTACAGAGGTCACAGCAATCAGTATAAACATTTTCCATGTTAAGAACCTCAAGTTGGCCAGATTAGCTGACTGAAATGGAGCAAGTGTTAGCTTCTCTAACACAAAATTAAGGTTCCAAGGAGGGGCCACCGGTTTTCTTGGATGCCTCTTATGCAAAACCCCTTTCAAGAACATTTTGGCACAAGACTGCATTAAAAAGAGGAGGATACATGGGCAGACAGGCTGAAATGGCCAACAAATGGACCTTGACAGAGGAATAAGAAAGGTCATAGGACAGTAACTCAAGCGAATATTGTAAAACCACAGAACAACTAACCCTGAATGGAGTGCTGGTTATGTCAGTGGTACCAACCAGCAAACCTTTTCCATTTGCTAATATATGGATTTCCTAGTAGCAAGCATTATTGCTTTCATTAGTACCTGCTGCACATCCTCAGAAAACATGTACCTAAAAGGAATTAAGAACCTATCATCACCCAGGCAGTCGACTGATAAACCCCAACATCAGCCCTCTTCAAACACCCTTATTCTTGTGCGAGTAGCTCCAGTCTGTGATGAAGCTTGTGGTGATTGCCCATGGCCATTTTAAAAAGGAGTGAGAACTATACTGTTGCCAAGGCCAGAAGGAAGTCACACCAATGATCTTGGAGGATTCCTTCTGAATCTTCAGAAATACCCTGGATATTAACAGAAAAGGTGGAAAGGCACACAGGAGCATTCCTGTCGCACAAAATGCATCCGTCTTCCAGGTCTTCTTGCATGGAGTCCTAGAACAGAATCTTGATAGTGGATTGCCTCCTTCCTCTACGAACAAAGAGGTCTACCTGATGAACTCCCCACTTACAGATCAAATCTTGGAAGACCCCTTGATCTAGTTTCCATTTGTGGGGGTCTGCCTTTGTCCTGTTCAGCTTGTCTGCCACACATTTTTGCTCTGACAGAATGTAGGATGCTTGCAGAGTGAGATTGTGCTGTGAAGCCATATCACAGCTAACATGGCTAGTCTGCAAAGGGGGGTATGGCCTGGTTTCCCCTTGCTTGCTGATGTACCACATGACTCTGGAATTGTCTGTAACCACTTGAAGAGGTCCCAGGAGCAAACGACTGTTCAAAGAGTAGAGTGTTTCCTTGATAATTTATGTGTTTGCATCTGTCCTTGGTGTCCCACACCCACTACATGATTAACCCTCCTGAAACTCCTCCTCAAGCAAAGTCTGAAGTGTCTGTGGTGACTGATTGGTTTGGAACAGGGAAGGAGAAGGTGAGACTTGAAATTAAGGATATCCGTTGCTTTCACCTAAACATTTCTCTTCTTAGATTGGAAAAGATGAAGGGTATTGATGCTTGAACAAAAGTGATTTCAGATACCACTGTATCCTTCTCATATGGAGCCTTGCTAGGGGGATCATGAAAATCATAGATGGCAGGAGACCCAAAAGCCTGACGTATTCCCTCACAGTGGCTGAAGTCTGACTGAAAAACCTTAGAAATAGATCTAAAGATCTTACTTTTCCATTTGGAAGCAAAGGTCTTTGAACCAAGGTGTCTAGTTGATTATTTTACAACCCTGTGTGAAGGGGTCAAGAAAGGCTTTTGAATGTTCTGTTGGGCTCCCAGCTTGTGCAAGAGATCTCTCACCCCAAAGAGGAGAGAGTGAGATACACACACACACACACACACACACACACACACACACACACACACACACACACAGTTCTGACACTATGAAAAATACTCTAAGATAAGCAAGTTGTCTAAATGTGGAAAAATGTGGATAGCCTTAGCCTGCAATGAACTATAACTGGAGCTAGACACTTTCTGAACACTCTTGGTGTAGTGGACAGTCCAAAGGATTAAGGCAGAGAACTGCTTTGATCCAGACACACACACAACACCTTAAAAAATGTCTGAAGTCTGGATGAACAAGGATGTGACGATAAGTATCTTTTGTGCCTAATGTTACCAAGAAACTCTTAAGAGGAAGAAGAGGTAACAGGTTGGGAAGTGACATCATCTTGAATTTGGTACCATCACAATCAAGTTTAGGAAATAAATATTCAGAACTGGTCTCCAAGGATTGTCTTTCTTTGGCACTAGGAAAATCCTTGAATAAAAACCCTTCTCCGCTTGGGAAGGAGGAACTGGTTCTATCACTCCTTGGGACAGCATGTGATGAAGAACGATTGGAAACAAGCTAATCTGATGTGGAGGATGAGGAATAACACCCTGGAAAGAAATAATTTTCTCCCACTGTCACATGTAACCTTAAAAAATGATTTTAAGTATCCATTTGTCTGAATCTGTTGCCAAAGAGAAAAATGGAAATTCAGACTTTCTGGAAGAAAAAAAGGACAGGGTGGAAGTGGGTCAAAAGGTCTCTTGAATAGTCATTCAGACTTGTTGAACCGTTCTTGGTTTTTGGTGGTTTGACACTTTTTGGAAACTTTCCATTTTTTCTTATAATGTCTGTTTACTCAAATTTTATTGAAACTGTTTTTGCCAAAATTGGATGAGGAAAAAGAAAATTCCTTGGACAATTTGGAAAAAGGGGGGGGGGGGGTTGAAAACTCAGAGATTTCGAGGGTCAGCATGCCCCTTCCATCACACTTTTTGATCACTTCTGCAGTAGAGGAACTAGACACTAAAGCACTATCCAAGGGAGAATTTAAAAATCTTAATTTTATCATCATCTGGAAGGTCCAGAAAAATGTAGCCAAACAAATCTCCTTAAAACAGGACCAGTGGACACAGTCCTGGAAGTAGTATAAGAGTCAGTCATACATAACACTGCAAACAATGAATAGTGAGTGACCTTTGTAATAAAAGGTAGATATGTGTAAAGTTCTTCTTAGGGGAAGCTGGCTCACTATCTGGAAAACTGCAAACAGAAACACACACAACGTCTAAAGCAGACCAAACAGAAGGAATGGCTGCATGCTCTGGAAGAATGAGTTACTACAGAAGGATTTATTTTCTGAGGAAGTGAGAAACCTCAGTGCTCTCTCATTTGAAAACACTGGCACATTTTAGCAGTAGTCTCAGAGAAAAAAAAATGAAAGAATCAGAAACTGAGTTTCCTACTGAGTATGAATCAGAAATCCGAGGAAAAAACACTGACTCCGTTCCCTCCATCTTCCTATTCAGATTCAAAATCTGAAATCAGTTCAGGAAAAAGAGGAATCTCTATTTCTTTTAATGGAAACTACATTACAATAAGGATCAATAGTCTGAATTAAACCTTGAGCCAGACACAGTAAACTCTTCTTTTTTTTTTTGGTTGCTCCCATTAGGGGTCGCCACAGTGGCACATCTGTTTCCATTTCTTCCTGTCCTTTGCATCTTGCTCTGTCACACCAACCACATGCATGTCCTCTCTCACCACATCCATAAACCTCATCTTTGGCCCTCCTCTTCTCCTCATACCTGGCAGCTCCATCCTTAGCATCCTTTTCCCGATATACCCAGCATCCCTACTCAGCACATGACCAAACCAATGCAATCTCTCCTCTCTGGCTTTATCTCCAAACAGTCCAGCCTGACTTGACCCTCTAATATACTCATTTCTAATCCTGTCCATCCTCATCATTCCCAATGCAAATCTTAACATCTTTAACTTTCCTACCTCCAGCTCAGACTCCTGTCTTTTCGTCAGTACCACCTTCTCCAACCCATATAACATAGCTGGTCTCACTATCAGCTTGTGCACCTTCCCTTTCACTCTTACTGGTACCAGTCTGTCACAAATCACTCCCGACACTTTTCTACACCCACTCCACCCTGCCTCCAATCTCTCCATCTCTCTTCCACACTCACCATTACTCTGAACGGTTGATCTGAAGTATTTAAACTCATCCACCTTCGCCAACTCTACTCCTTGCATCTTCACCATTCCTCTATCCTCCCTCTCATTCACACAAATATATTCCATCTTAGTCCTACTGACCTTCATTCCTCTCCCCCCTAGAGCATATCTCCACCTCTCCAGGGTCTTCTCAACCTGTTCCCTACTCTCGCTACAGATCACAATGTCATCCACACACATCATAGTCCACGAGGACTCCTGTCTGATATTGTCTGCCAACCTGTCCATCACCACTGCAAATAAGAAAGGGCTCAGAGCTGATCCTTGATGTAACCCCACCTTCACCTTAAATGCATTTGTCACTCCTACCGCAAACCTCACCACCGTCACACTGTCGTTGTACATTTTCTGTACCAGCCTTACATACTTCTCTGCCACTCTCAACTTCCTCATACAATACCACAGCTCCTCTCTAGGCACCCTGTCATATGCTTTCTCTAAGTCCATCTCTAAGTCCACAAAGACGCAATGCAACTCCTTCTGGACCTTCTTGACCTTCTCTATACTTCATCAACACCCTCAGAACAAACATCACATCTGGAGTGCTCCTTCCCAGAACAAAACCATACTGCTGCTCACTAATCATCACCTCCCTTCTTAACCAAGCTTCCACTACTCTTTCCCATAACTTCATGCTGTGGCTGATCCCTCTGTAGTTACTACAGCTCTGCACATCACCCTTATTCTTAAAAATCGGTACCAAAACACTTCTCCACTCCTCAGGCATCCTCTCACTTTCCAAGATTTTGTTAAACAAACCATCTGGTTAAAAACTCCACTGCCATCTCTCCTAAACAGCTCCATGATTCCACAGGTAAGTCATCTGGACCAACAACATTTTCGTTCTTCATCCTCTGCTCCTATCCAAAGAAATGTGAGGAGGAGGAGGAGGAGGACATACATGCTTGGTCTTCTGTTTCATTTTAATTGGAAAATAGGGGTCAGCTGTGTTACTAATTGTAGCAGCCACTTCCCCAGGAATGGGAACAGCATTCTGAAGCAACAGGGAATCCTTCCCTGTTCCCTCTCCCAGGACCAAGAAAAAGGGCTCTCTCGTCCAGTAAGAAGACTGCAACAGCCACAGAAGACCTAACATATTGTCCTTAGTAGCTGTAAATGCTACACCAGAGGGTTCCAGCATAAAAGATGAGTGCTCTGAGGTACAGCAAATGGTCACAGAAAATTCACCCACCTGCGTCTGAGGCAAATTGCTACCCTGCTGTGGTAGCAAAAGCCGTTTACTTAACCTTTTCTTTTTGTGGCTGGAAGAAGGACAAACCTTGGGAGAGGTAATCTGATCAAGCCAAAATGGTGTCTCTTTCAGAGTGAAGACAAGCTGCAAATGCCAGTAAAACCATCAGTCCAACAGAAAAAAACACAGTAAAAAGCACTTTCAAGCACCATGTCAGCTCAAGTCACATCAAGATCTCTGCTTGTGCTTTAAAATTTGCCTGTCTGGCAATTAATAAAAAGCATAGCTCTCACCTGAACAGGGACAAAAACAAGAAATGAGAGAGTTTTTAAAATATTAATACAACTTGATATGTTGAGAGAATAGGGGAATTTCAATTAGTATACATTTCCTGAAATAAAAAGTCTATCAATCTAATTTATGTCATTATTTATTAAGTGTAACTCACCATTTCCCCAAAAGTCACCAGATTTTTGAGGGATTAAATGGGACAGAGCTAAAATTGGAGTCAAAATCTGGGACAGTTGAGAGGTCTGGTACAGAAGACTAAGAGAATGAGCGGTTAACGAGCTACTTCTGTGGTGCAGGGTATTTAGTTTCTAAATCCTAATACTTGCTAGGAGTCACAGCTTTGCTCCCACTTAACCAGAACTTTTAATACTTTAAAAAAAACACTGCAATCAAGCATGAAATATTGTAAGAAACAATATAAAGAAAAGAAACAAAAATGTACCTTTCCGACACAGCAGCCTGTTATACTGCAGAAGTAGCTCAGTCAACTTCCTTCCGTACTGTATGACATTCGGCATGTTACTTGACAAGAAGCTAGGCTCCTTAGTGGACTCCTTAACTACATACCTACTAAATAATATGAACATATAACAAAGCTTTTTTGTCTATACTACTCAAGAGAATTCCAAAGGTGCTGCCAGCATTGATACATATGGACTAATGTAGTTTTGTGAAGAAAAAGCAAGCATTTGACAACACTAACAGAACACTAATGATTCAGAGGGAATCACAATGCAAGAAAATTCTGATGTTGGTGGGTCTGGATAGAAAGAAAGCATTCAGTAGAATCAGCTAGGATTTTAATAGTAAGGCAATGGATGCATTTGCATTCCCCCAACAGAGTAATAGGTTAATTAGGGTGATAAATGAAGGGTCTGAAGAAAGAATTCAGTTGGGAGGGTTCCTCTCCAACAAGCTGTGTCCGAACAGATGAACTAGGCAGGTCTGTTCTCTTTCACTCTGTTATGGACTCACAAATTCTAAGATATAAAAAAAAAAAAAAAAATCAGTGTTGTGGTACAACTGAGACAATTTCAAGTTTTTTCGGAATATAAAACTAATGAAGATAAAACACAGGCTATAGTGGCAATCTACGTAGTCAGACATGAATGAGTTCAGTAATACCTATATTTATAGGAACACGATAAAATGAAGTGTATGGATTAAAAGGGATTCTGTTTTGGCAGATAAGCATATGTGAGAAGAAACTAAACAAAAGGCAATACAAAAATAGGAAAAACTAGAAGCTCCTGATTATGGATAACAAAACAGAAGCAGAGAAAATTTTTTTATAGTTCCTTTCGTTTTATATATGGGTCAGGCATTTAATCAAACCGCAGAGAAAATATTTTTAGTACCTTTCGTTTTATAGACGGGTCAGGCATATTTTTAAATTAACCCAAGGAGACGTAGTGGATAATAATTAATAAAACTGTTGAAGGAATTTATTTAGGATGGGAAGACAGCAACAGCTGCGTGGGTTAATTAATTGCCCCCCCACAGAATAAAGTGGTTTAGAAAACAGAAGTCTAAATTTAACTGAAATACCGAATACTGTAAAGGATATAATGAAACTGGGGAGTGGGATCCTTAAAAACTGAAAGGAGCAAATTACAGAGAAATAACTAGAATTTGTGGGAATAATGTGTAAGGTTTAAGGCAAGCTAGTAATGGAATTTGTGGGAATAATGTGTGCAAGGTTTAAGGCAAGGTAGTTAAGTGAGCAATTTATGTAATTTTGAAGTAGTTGATAATTGCTAAACAGAAAACATACATATGCTGCAAGAAAATAATGGAAAATCACTTTGTTGTCTTTTCTTTTATATTAAAGTATTTGCACTTATGTCATTGTTTAGTAATTTAATAAAGATGTTTAAAAATGAACAATGACACAAACTATTGGAAGAAAAGAAAATGAACATTAGAAATGTAATAAAGCCAAGAAATTCTGAGTCGTACACAAATTAATTCAGCATAAAGCAACATATCTCACCTCTGATGTTAACCAAAAATGTATTCAGTTCTTCAACAAAACATAAAAATTGGTAAACATTGTCACTTTATAAAGTACCGACAATGTTTCAATGCGACTTTATTTATGTTTTAAAATATAATAAAACAATTGAGACAAGTTAACTGTAATATACATTTCCAGTTTCATAAATCTTAAACTATTTCTTGACCCCAGTGCTAATAAGTTTAAAACGGGTCATTCCCAGGTGGCTAAAGAGGTTCCAGTCTGAAGTCATCATCTGTAGCACTGCAGTATAAACATGTGGGTTTCATATCTGTAGGTCAAAGTTGAATCTCTTGGCTTGTTAAAAGACAAGATGGTTCAAAAGGAGACTAGCACACTCTCTAATAAAAGTACCAGAAAGTCTATTATGACTATGTCTAATTAGAAAGGAATACAGACTACACACTACAGCTATGCCAAACAAGTGCATAATGAAGCAACTACTGATGGGGGGGTTGTCTGTGAAAATACACAAATACACACACATTATACACAAAGATATGTCAATGGCTTATTATACTTTTTTATCTAACCTGTTAACCAAACACATGAACTGATACAAAGCAGATCCTTTCAGCTATGATTCAAGCTGGAAGCAAACACTGAAGTACTCAACAACTTGTGCACATTATAGCAACCATAAAAAATTGTATAGGAATGAAAAAACAACTTCAATCTTGGGTTAACAAAGCTATACAGAATTCTGAGGACACTGTCCCAGAACATGTACAAAACAAATGCATATTATTTGGTGTCTAAATGATCAATGTCCAAACATTTATCTTCAGTTTTCTACCAAGAGACAGGTAACACAGTCTGAAATGGTGGACAATGAACAATTCACCCACTAAGTGATCAGGAATTGTCTGACAGAAGTCGTGTGAAAGAATCTCCTGTCATGGAATACTGAGAGTAGCTACGTATCAATTCATTCCAAGTAACTGGTGCAACACTATGGACAACCTTGGTACTAGAATAATTTAATAAGGATAAGATGCATGGCCTCAACACTGGGTGGAAAGTTTGTACTACCTTGTATCTCCAATGAAAATGAAAACTCTGTGTGCATATGTGCGTATGCATGCGCTCTGGCAGTAAATTGTTTCCTACTGTGCTCAGGCAGCATGCATTTCAGCATTCTCGTTTTTGCTGTGTCTGACTCACTGTAACATGGTTGAGAAAGTTCATCTTCAATAAAGTGAACCAGCATTCAGCTAAATACTCTCCTGTATAAAAGCCTCAGACAAAAAAAAAAAAAAAAAAAAAAAAAAAGGCATAATCTGTGCCTACATAATACTGACTTGCACCACCCTATCACGTTCATGTAAACTAGCCTCAGACCTAGCTATACCAACACCAGTATCCAGGGAACACAATGGCAAAAACAGTAAACAAGATTTAATTTGTTATAGGGGGACAGCTAGCTGTGGAGTAGCCTTCTTTAGTAAGGCTAGGAGGTACAAGTGCCACTGGTTGTAATTTGGAAAAGATGGCAGGCAGCCATTATTGAGATATGTGATGCAAGACATTGGTGTCTTGCAATGCAGATCTCCATACATGAAATAAAGCACAACAATTTATAAACTTCAACCATGGCTTGAAATTGAAGACCGATAAACTGAATAACCATGCAAACTGCGTGCAAGATGTCGCACTTCACAGCCAGACATTGGCAGAAAACAGGCAGACATTACTAATAATGTTGATGATGAATCACACACATACACTTTCATCTTCAATTTCAGACTTCATCGGAAAGAAACATATTTGGCATGTTAAGGACCTAAAAGCTATCACAGCAAAAAACTTCCCACTAAAAATAAAAAAACATACTGCACAATACTTCACAGATACAATTTTATTCCTCCCGAGTCAACACTTTTGTTCTCTACAACGTCAGAACTGCATTTGAAGGTAGAGAACAAAAGGGCTTGACTAAAGAGGAATACATTTTTATATTCTATCTGAAAAGCATAACACAGCGTTTTTTTTTTTTATTTTTTATTATCTATATTTGGCATGTGATTGCTTTCTGCTGAATAATGATATTATCACAGACTGTTTTACTATAGGAATGATGCTAGGTAAACCACATTACTGTGAATGTTAATGCTGCTGCTGCTACTATCACCACTTGGGTCAGGTAGTTGGGAGATTTAATCCTCTGCTCCAAGTTGTTATGCTGCTTTCCTGCAGCCTAGGGTATGGTTTGATTCCTTCTACCTCCATTTGCCTACTAAGTGACTCTAAATTAGTCACTTAAAAAATGGTCCCAGGTTACCCCTCAAAAAAGACATGTATCCAGTGGGCTTAAAATTACCACACATTTTTCTGCTTAAAGTTACCATCTAAAAATATCAGCAACAGCATGTTGGATAAAGAGTGTTCTCAGCGTAACCTGAAATTAGAGTTACAAATTTTTAATCAAGGTCAGTTCCCTGCTCTTTCTCCTATTAATCTGGTGAACTTGGGCATTCTGAGGCTATATAGCAACTGACTCATGTACACAGGCAACCCTCTCCTCTTACCTCCCAACACTCAGGCTTGTGAGAGATGCACTTATTTATCCAAATTGGAAGCAATGCACTCTCAAGCTAAGACTGGAATAGCTGGTCAAGAGGAGAAGGTGAACACCTGCACCACACCACATGAAACACACAGCCCTCCAGAACACCCACCATCACATCTCTCACATAAAAACACAAACCACACACCCACCATTGTGGAGGCTCTCAATAGAAACATACCCAAACAGCAGAGACCTCCAATGCAGAAACGCACTCGACTACCACAACACAGCACAAACCACAACACACATATCTCACCTAGACAGTGTGCCTCTCAACCTAAGCCCATAAGGCAAAACAGCTTGCCCAATACACTGATCATAAGTGACTCAATAGTGAGGTATACTGATGTCCTACTCACTAGGTTGAATAAGGAGAAGGTAACAGTCAGCTGTCTATCAGGTGTCAGAATCCGACACATAGGTTCATAGGTAGGTACTAGGCTATTGGCCCTAGGGCCTATACAAGCCCAGCCAAAAAGGTACCCTGGCTTTCGCCACCCAAGAAAATTAAATTTTCCATTGCCACTGTCGAGCAGAACCACAGAAGTGATCCCGGGGTGAATTTCCTATTACCCATCCAATCATCAAGATTTTTCTTAAAGAGTACTAATGAGGAGCTCTGTTTGACATAGACTGGTAGTCTGTTCCAGAGTATGGGAAGCCTCTGGGACAGGAATCTACCCCTCCAGCATGTTCTGTTTATTGTGATGACAAGGTTTAGGTCCCTAGAGCATGTAGCATGGACGGAGGGATTGGGACTTCTTTAAGTGGAGCATGTCCAACAGCTCTGGGTTTGACATAGCTTTGTATGTTAGGCAGAGGTCACCTCTGAGTCTGCGATATGCAACAGAGTAAAGCTGGAATTTTTTCTTATTTCCTGTGATTCTGAACTCTGTAGTTAATGTATTGTTTGAGTATTGTCTTCTTCTCTTATTATTAAATATATTTAAACTTTTTAATTGTGGTTAGTTGCCTCTTGAACAGAAGTAATTACAAGGTCTGAAATGTAAAAGTATTTAATTGTTTTATGACTTCCAATTCTAGGCAAACATCCGAGAGATATGCATTTTTCACAGAGAAATGTTAAATTTTGTTAAGTTTCTGTTAGCCTGGGAACTGAAGGCAAGTGACAAACAGTGATATCATCCAGGCTAACCTAGCATTAATGTTTTGATATTAAATTGGGAACTCTCTCAGAGACTGGGCATTTTGTATATTCTCTTGGATCTAGAAATATCCACTCATCATCAGCACTACATTTGTCTTGCTCTGTAAATAAGTCTAGGGTAGTGATATCCCAAAGATATAGATAGGAATATAGTAAATATTAGTTTAGATGTTGTCTGTATTTATTTCAGACTGTCTTGCAATGTTGTTTTAAAATATTTCCTGTGATTCTGAACTCTGTAGTTAATGTGTTGTTTGAGTATTGTCATCTCTTATTATTAAATATACTTAAACCTTTTAATTGTGGTTGGTTTGTTTAGATATATTTAAGCTGTGAAAGTACTTGCAAATGTATTTGGTGACACTGTACAGGCCACTCCTAAACAACATTGAAAGTCTTGGTCACCCTTACCATTTGGATAATAGTAACATTACACAGTAGGATTGGACACCCTTTGGTAAGGGCCTTATAGTAGCTGATAAGTAAGGGTGGCTGGCAGCAGCTGGTACTATCTTATAGCCTGGGCAGAAGGGGGCATAGCTAATAAACCTGTTCCAGCCTTTCCCAGGGGTGTGCGTGTGTGTGTGTATATGTTTGTATATCAATCAAATCTCAAAGTGTGTGTGTCAGCTACTTGGGCAGGAACACGAAGCAATGGTTGGACAGAGAGGGTGCTGGAGGTCTTAGCTTGGCCACTCGGCTGAGATCTTAACCCAACAGCTGTGCCAGTGGGGTGTCTTATTGGGGATCTGGAGAAAGAGGGAGAAATCAGCCCCGGACTTACTGAACTCAGTGTGCTCTTAAGGGAAATTGTACTTTACTGCGTGTGTGTACTTTTCATCCTCTAATGTGTACATCCCTCAATGGTACTACTGGTGAGGATGAAGGCTCCTTGATTACTGGCCAGTGCAGGGGCGTCACATAGGATATACTTACTGATGAAAGGCTGATGTAGAAAATATTTGCTTTAAGCAGCCTTTTACCCACTGTTCCTCAAATGAGATGATAATACACATGTCATTTCAATGACCACAGAGTGACAGATATACTAAATTACAACCAAATAATGCGGATGTGATTTTAAAAGTTTAATCTAATGGATGTCATCTCAGAAGCACAAAGCAGCAGTGTCAGTACTCTGCACTGAATATGAATTTAGAAGCCTGATGTCAGTCTAGATCTTGTTTTCTTTCAGGAACCAAAAGCCAAAATGTGAATCATGTTGAACAATTAAAACATTAACTAGACATATAGACTTACTGGAAATGACAGACTTTAAAAAGGTACAGTATTATATTATTTTTATAAGCATGCTACCCCAAGAGCTAGTGTATGACATGCAAATTTAAAACCCCAGGTCACATGCCACTTCTCTTCAAATTTTCCTGTAATATGAAAGTCAGTGTTAAGCATACAAACATAAATTTTGAATATTACAACATACTTTTCATTGTTTAATATTTCATTAATTTACAGGATGCATAAATATATATCACACTGAAAAACATGTATACATCCTAAAAATGTTAATGTTGTAAAGTTCAAGCTTGTCAAGTTTTGTTTCAAAGTAATCCGATGACAGAAGCAAGCCAATACAGCACAAAAATAGTCACCCAACAACATTTTAATAGCCTTTTGATAAGCATATCGTTATTCATATAATATAGAATAATATGCAATGTCTGTCAACCAGCTTCACATATCTAAACATTTCATCAAGAACCGTTAACAGACCCAGTGCTTTAACTAGTCTGACAGACTGCAACAACTAAGCAAATCCAACAGGCTGAATCCGTGGGCAACGGACAAACTCCGGCAGGTACCTCAAACAACCTGCCAGAAAAGCTCTCAACTTATGTGCTTGAGAATCGGGGACAAAGGTCCAAAATACAGAGCAGTTTTTGAATACTGTTTTAAATTCGCTGAAAAAGTTAACAGAACAACAAGTTTTGTATCAGCGTGCATTATGGAACGTTGTCATGCATTACTAACTTTAATCCTCAGTTATTTAATCGAAAAGTTTTTAAAAAAAATCCAGCTTCAGGGGAGATGAGGTATGGCTACTCGATCCATTATACTTATGGAAAATCCCAATTCTTCTGAAAATTACTTCGCCTTTAACTGCACCTGTTATCTCCCAAGACCATCTTTTGCTGTAATGTTTAGTAGGTATTATTAGGCATCAACGCATATGGAAGCACAATAATGGCTCAGTGCAATGTTGCAAATAACAGTACATTTCACCTTGTTTTTGGCTACTGGTACTTATGCAATAGGAAAACAGTGACTCACACTTCAGGCTCTCCCACTCGGGCAGTAACAGGATGAGCAAGCTAAATGCATCTCACTGGTTGCTTCTCTTTCGTAATAGCATTTCTCAAAAAATACCACACTGCCCTACCTGTTTTCCAAGACACCTGTCTTTTTCTCACTGCTTGCTGGATCTCTCATCCATGCACTCCACAACTATCACAGATGTCTGACGAAATAAACACCACTTAATTGCCATTTTAATGACATTCCCAAGAGAGGAAAACAAAACACTGGACAGAAAACCACCTGCAGTTAAGTCAGCGTGTTACATTAAGGAATTCAGGGACGGTGCCTCCATCTACCGCATTTTGATAACTTAATGTAAATACAATGATTTGCCCCTTCTTAATGTAACCTTAATTATACACAATAATTCTTTTTCCCTTAGCTCGCCTCCCGAAACAGTAACACACTCCAATTAACATATATTATACCTTTCAGAGTGGAATCCGGGTTCAGACTCATTCGTTACAGTACTGTCCTAGTCCCAATAGCTCATGTTAAAGGCAAAGCTTTCTAAGTCGTTCTCCGGTATACACCCCTCTAGAAATCCACTGCCAGTTCGGAATAAGATAAGGCTGAGGTTAGTTCCTATGAAAGCGTTGGTGACGTATTCTGTCACGTGCTGCCAGGGATTTGACGTTTGTAACGTAATGCATACTTACCGATCTGGTGGTGAAGCTGTAAGAGCAATTGTTGAAAGGTATAAAGCTCCCTTTGCTTACTATTAGGGTTGCAATCTTTTTCATATGTCAAACACGGGACTTTTTTGTTTTGTCTTATTTTAAATAAAATGTAATTTTGTAGGAAATAAGTGCAGCCAGTTCAAAGGACTGGGCCAAAATAAATATTATTTTAATAGAAGTTGGTTTATTTATGTTGTTTCAAATGCAAAATGAGTGCTTTACGGGAAGTCTAATGCTGTATTGAACTGAATGGGTTGCATGCTATACCCCTTTTTCTGGTTATGATTATTTTATCAGAATTTACTGTTAGATATTTTTTCTTATAATTAATAGCAGCTTGTATGCCAACATGGTAATTATTATATAATGTGAATACAGACAGCTGCAGATGGATTACTGTGTAAGTACCGACACTTTTAATTTATTAACTCGTTTGAACGGTGCGTTGCGTTATGTGTAATTCCTTACATTATTACTTGTAGCATGCGCGGTATTTTTGGTGTTTTTCAACCTTGTAACGCCCGTGGCTGAAATATGTCATTGGATCAACCCACTATACTGCTTACCAAAGTAATACATTTATATATGATGGTGTATATATATATATATATATATATTTTATGTTGTTCTGGTAAGTCTACTGATTTATATAACGTTCTAATTTATAACAGCAAAACTCTACAGAGAATTGTAATTAAATATTGCTAGAGTAGTTGAATTCCTAGACTGAAAATAATATGTATGTACACTGTATTTTCCCACTTATACTATTTCACTGTTTTTAATATTCAGTTTTCTTTTACTAGAAACATTGTACTTTGTGTTGCTATGTACATCTTTTATACTGCACATTGCTGCCTCTGTAAATATATTTGTATACTTGCTACTCTTTTTCTAAATGCTGTACCCATACTTTATTGCATCTCTAAGGCTGTGGCTGAAGTGGGTCCATAATCGATCAAATCATTAACTCAGTTAACAAATGCAAACAAATAAGTATTTTTTTTCTGTTGACCATAGTCACAGTCTCAATTTCTTGAAAGAATTGTACTTTGTACTACTACCTGTCCAGCTACCCTTCCGATAACACTTGGTTCTTTCTAATAGCAGTTTTATTTTATTCATTTTCTGTATTTATTTATTTGTTAACCAGATAGATGAGCTGGTCCACAGATCTTTTTCAGCTACAACCCCACCAAAAGCAACAGTTACACAGAGAATAACTTTATTAAGATGATATTTAGGGTATCAAAATTTTTCAGTGCACGCTCTTAAGCTATGTAACTGTGTTCCATACAACACCAGAAGCCAACCACCTCTTAACTCCTGCATGTCCATTTTTAAGAACTAGTAGACTAGGACTACTGTCACATGTTCTCTAGAGCCATATACTTTAGTATTTCTATCACACCTTTCACCTCTCTTATACAGCATTATATTCAACAAATTAAAAATTGTTACACTACTATTTCACCTCCATTGTGGTAGTAGCTTGTCCTTAACCCTTTTCTCAACTGTCTCTTGACTTTGCCTCTTATCTTTCCCTGTTTTGCCATCCTTTCTCTCCTCACTTAATACCACCATATCCTTGCATCACTTATATTACTTAAGCTAAAAGTCTGCGCCTTGGTAAGATAGTAATAAATTACAGCATGACACCCATTTAACTTCATAATTTTATCCTAAAATCTACCCCAAAACGTAATTGTTTCTTGCCTCTCAAATAGCAGCATACCTTTGAGTTTTGATGATACCATACTTTGGTGTTATAATTCTGACATTTCCCCTTTCATCTGGCTTAAATTAAACATAAATTTACATCTGCATTATCTGTTGCCAAATGATTTTTCTCACTCAAGTGCAACATATGTATGCATGTTGCTTCCTCCATGTACAACACTATATCATATTTTCCATGCTTTGATTATAATATTGAATTATATTGTTGATTATAATGCCGAACTATATTGTTGACATAAATACACATTCTAGATGTCTTCCAACATTATAACATGATAATACTACCTCTTGTATATATACCGTTGTAGTCTTGGATCATAAGCTTCACCTCTAGTGGTGTGTAGATTGTATTGTGTTGTCTGCTTTGATAAGAAACAGAAGCTTGCTCTCTTGAAGAAGTGTTACAACTTCTTTGCTCTGATTACAGCACTACAACTTTGTTTTAGTACAGTCTTTGAATGATTAATGCAGATGTGTGATCTGTACCTTTAATAGTTTACTTTAATTAGGCTGTGATACATTTTGGCATTATGTTTAACATACATACATACACAGATAAGTAAATAAATAAATAAGTTCACAAGACTGTACATTTATATGAGATACTCATCAAGGCTGTAGGTGATTGATTTCATTTTGCCTTTAAAGTGTCTGCCTATGTGCATCCAACCTTGCAAGTTGCTGTCCTCAGAAGCCCCGACTCTGTTGCTGGGGTTGGCTGTTTGAGGTACTGTGTACAGGCAAACCCCACCCCTATTGCACTTAGAGTGACAAATGTGAACAATTCTAAGTCTTCACCCCTGCCTGTCTCTTCAAATTATATCTAGAGGATTGACCAAACATAGGTGTCATTTTCTGGCTCCGTTTTTTTTTTTATTATTATCAACGACTGTAACTTCCACTGGTACAAAAATGCCCTATTGACTTTTAAAGATTGAGGTTATGTCTAGCTCTCTCAGGTCTTTCAAGCCAAGAAGTAAGAACAAACAACTTATAATGTGTTTGTATTTTAGATACAAAGCTCCTAAATGCTGATTTGTGTCATAGAAGTATGTTTTGTCTGCCTCTTCCATCAGTGGTATAAGAAGAGCTGGAGAAAAAGTACTTCAATGTAGCATTTACATCATGAAGAACATTATTGCAATGTTGAAATGCTTTCAGCTTTCTTTCATATCATAGGCATTTGTGGTCTATGTGTGTCTGCATATACTCATTTTATTTATTTATGTTTGTTTACTGGGATAGTCCGACTGGGTGGGAGACCCATTTTCAGTGGAGGCCCAGTGTAAAAGCCCCACAAGTTAAAGAGAATAATTACAGTTAAAATTATTACAAACACGTTTGGAAAGGGTGATAAGAAAAACACATTAAGCTATTATATTAGTTACAGTTGTCAAAGAAAAAGAAAAAAACATAATAGTTACAATTTTCAACAAGAAAGAAAAAGTTTAGAGGAAACATAACCACAATTGAGAAAAAATGTAATTTAAACTATTTTTCCTGATTTTATTTTTCCAAATGGACTGTTACCTGGGAGAAGAACTGATACATATTAGACTCTGTGATAAGGCAAAGGTGCAAAAACTGAAAAAGTCAAAATGGGAGAAAGGAAAATGTTTTCTAGTGTTTCTTTTTTTTAAATTTGTATTAAACATTTTATAAAATACAGTCCAAACTAACACCAGAAAATGCATCAAAAATTGAAAAAAAAATGGAATACATATAATATTAAAGATGCAGACATGGATAAGTAATGAACAACATAATAGGATATTCAACACCAATATACAGATATTGTTCCATTCAGAATATATCTTCTTGAATTTGTCCCAAAATAAATGTGTCCAGAAACTTTTGAGATGAATTCAAGAAATGAGCCAGAGGCATATCAACAGAAATCTCCATCGTCATATGATGTTTAATCGCTTTTGACTTAATTTTGATTCTAATCCATGCCTCTAGAACTTCTCTTTACCAAAAGGAGGCCATAATAAATTGAGAGAAACAAGACCAGCTTAAATACAAGAATAATGTTTAAATTTATATAGTAACACAACACTATAAAAGGCAAATCATCTTGCATTTTTGAAAAGAAAAAAACATATTAACAGGAGTAGTATATCCATTATGATAGCGCTTGAAATTGGTATAAATCAGTTTCAAAAAAGGAAGATACTGAAACAAATTTGACAATAGGGAGTTCTAGATAACTAGGTACTTAAGGTACGCAAATAAGAGTCCTATATAGGAAAATAACTGATTCTTAACACCAAACAGATGGGCCACACAGAATTTGCACATTTTAGAAATGGTGTAGTAAGTTAAACAGCTGGATAAAACATTTAAAGGTCCTTTTACACTTATTGGAACTTGGCTAAAACTGAATAAGTTATATTTAGCAATAATGCAGAAATAAATTAGAAAATTATTTATGGAACTAAAACAACTACCTGAAAATTTTGGAAAGAGAAGAGGGTCAGTAGCTAAGAGAGAATTTAAAAGGTGAATTAGCAGTAGCAATTGCCTCATGTACACAGACAACCCTCTCCTTCTACTACCTAACACTACAACCTGTGAGAGATGCACTTATCTAGCCAAACTGGAGGTAAAGCTCTCTCAAACCAAGACTGAACTTGACAGTCAAGAGGAGAAGGTAAACACTTGCACCACACCACACTCATCACATAGCCCCACTAAATCTACACCACCAAAATCCACACATAGAAACACAAAAACATTCGTGGAGGCCCTCAGTAATAATCTGCTCAAGCAAGAGAATCCTCCAAAGCAGAAACGCAAGCAACCTCCACCCCCCCAACACAACCCAAATGACACATAGCCCACAGACTCAGTGTGCCACTGAACCACAGCCCATAAGGCAAAACAACGTACCCAACACACTAGTCATAGGGGACTCTATAGTCAGGCACACTGATGTCCCACTCACCAGGCTAAACAAGGAGAAGGTTACCGTCAGCTGCGTGTTGAGTGCCAGGATCCACCACATAACCCACGCACTCAGGTAACTCCACAACAAGTACAAATATGACTCTGTTATTGTCCATGTTGGTGTGAATGACCTGAGATGTATCTCCCTGGACTACATGAAAAGAGACATGGAAGAGCTCTCCGATCTTGTAGCCCAGGCAGGTATGACCCTAGCCCTGAGTAGCATTCTGCCATCGCCCAGAATGATAACGCAGTACAAGGACAAAATGATTGACTTCAACAATTGGCTAAGCTTCTGATGTCATTCTAAGGGGATTCAGTATCTGTCTGCCTGGGACGACATGGTCGACAGACCACGATGCTTTGCCAGAGATGGCCTGCACCTGTCGCCCCTAGGATTCCGGATACTGGCTAAGGCTCTTGTCGCCCCTATAGTGCCTTTTTTAGGCAAGGTTCAAATTACAAATTCACCATCGTAACAGGAACAGGCAAGCAAAAACTGAGGGTAATGCTTCTCAATGCTAGAAGTATAAATCTCAAAATGCACTCACTCAAGGCACTCCTTAAAATGGAAAACATTGATATCTGTGCAGTGACTGAGACCTGATTCAAGGCTCCAGAGAGCACCCCTCCACTACCAGGCTATAACTCATACTACACTTTTCGGCCATGTAACCTGGACCGGAATACCAAAGGCGGAGGTGTGTCCATAGTCATTAAGGATATCCACACCTCCAGGCTAGTTGCTCAGCATAATGTATCCAAGGTTATCTAAGTGCAACTAACTCTGGGCAAAACTGCAATCCAAATTGTAGCTTGCTACAGATTCCCCACCATGCCCCAGGATTCTCACTCCTCTTTTCTTGATATACTGAAGAATATTAGGGTTCAACCAAACACCCTAATAATGGGCGATTTCAACTACCCCACCATTAACTGGGAAAACTACTCATGTACCAACTTCTTCACTCAACGCTTTCTGGAATTCATAAATTCCTGGATCAACTTATTCACACCCCCCACCAGGGGCAACAGTATCTTAGACCTAGTCATTACCAACATGAGTGACCGGTGTTCCACACATGAAGTCAACTCCTCGTTGACCCGATCTGACCATAAGCTAATCACCCTAGATATCCACACCCCCCCCCCATTAAGGAAACCACAGTAAAACATTTCTCCAAAGCCAACTTCATGCTTCTTAAGACAGAAGTGGCGAACTTCATGACACCCATGCAGATGCACAATACAGTTATGACTGCTGAATCCTACACAAGTACACTCTATAAGCACTTACACAAGTGCATGGATCGTGCTATCCCAAACAGAACCAATATGCTATCCTCCAAAAAAAAGGAAGCCAATCTGGTGGTCCCCTGCCATAAACAAACCGTACAACAGAAGGAAGAAATTGTTGCAAAAGAGAGTAAAATCCCATGAGTGGAGGAGCTCCCTGGTCAGCCTCAGTAAGAAGCTGAGATCCCTTATAAGATCCTCCAAAGCTAACTACGAAAACAAAATCGCCACTGATTCTAAGGACAATCACAAAGCATTCTATAGCTATGTCAAGAATCTCAATGGCAACACCCAGATCTGCTCTGAGTTACAGCACAACAGCACAAAAATTACAGAACCAGCTGATATTGCCAACATCATGGCAGATAGGTTCAGTGCTAACATTACCCTCCACTCACCCCCTAAAGGGCCCATATCTATAAAGGAAGAATGCAGAATCCCTGTAATCACAACTATGCAGGTAAAAGCTGCACTCTCTAAAGCCAAAAACACAGCATCCATGGGACCAGAGAACATCCCAGGCTGCGTTTTACATAAACTTCAGAACAAACTGGCTCCCCACCTAAGCACCATGTTCAATCACAGCCTCACATCAGGCTTTGTGCCCACTGAATGGCGCACAGCAACAGTTATCCCACTCCACAAAGGGGGAGCCACCACTGATCTCGGGAACTATCGCCCTATTAGCCTGATGAGCCTGGTCTGCAAGGCCATGGAACGTGTCATCATGGAACTCATAAACAAACACATTGGTAACCTCCACACTCTAGATCCCACCCAGTTCGGGTTTGTGAAAGGCAGATCATGCCTCCTGAACCTGATCGACTTCTTAGAGGCAGTCACCAAAGCCGTAGACGAGAGTAAGGTGGTTCACACAGCCTATCTTGACCTCGCCAAGGCTTTTGACACCATCCCCCATTCTGGAATTATAGCTAAACTCACTGAACTAGGTATAAATCCTTATGTCACAAGATGGGTTGTCAACTGGCTCACTGACAGAACTCACACTGTAAAAGTGGCAGACTCCAAATCTGACATCAAACCAGTGACAAGTGGAGTACCACAGGGTTCAGTCTTGGGACCACTCCTGTTTGGTATCTACTTCTCTGAAGTACAGGCTAACACAGAAGGCCTCTGGCTAATGAAGTTCGCAGATGACTGCAAACTAAGAGCCATAGTCAAGTCCTCAAATGATGTGGACATCCTATAGAAGGGCCTCACTAAGAGAGATGCCTGGTGTCATAACCATTGCCTCAAGCTCAATGCCAAAAAGTGCATTGTCATCCCCTTTGGTAAAAACTCTGTACCCATGAACTACCACATAGGCAGCAGTCTACTTAACACCGAATGTGTGATAAGAGACCTTGGGACCCAGGTGGACAGTAGTCTGTCCTTTGATAATCACATCTCCACAGTAGTCAGGAAGCCCTTCTATGTGGCACACCTCATCACAAAAGGGTTCTCATCCAGGAAAAAAGAGGTCATTGTTCCCCTCTACTCGACACTCATTAGACCCATTATAGACTACAATGCCCCTTTTGGAATGTACCTCACAAGACGTCTGCAGCAGCTGGAAAGGCCACAGAAGTACCTCACAAAGAGGATTATTGGCCTCAAACAGATGCCCTACACTGACCGTCTCAAAAAACTCCAGCACACCGAGGTGATCTCTGCCTAACATATAAAGCTATGTCAAACCCAGAGCTATTGGACATGCTACACCTAAAGAAATCCCAATCCCTCTGAGCTACACGCTCTAGGGACCTAAACCTTCTCACCACAATAAACAGGACATGCTGGAGGGATAGATTCCTTTCCCAGAGACTTCCCATACACTGGAACAAGCTACCCATCTATGTCAAGCAAAGTTCCTCATTAGCACTCCAAGAAGAATCTTGAGGAGTGGATCTGAAATAGGAAATTCACCCTGGGGATCACTTCTGTGGCTCTGCTCGACAGTGGCACAGAAAAATAACTTTCTTGGGTGGCGTAAGCCAGGGAACCTTGTTGGCTAGGCTTACTTAGGCCCTTGGGCCAGTAGCCTAGTACTTACCTATGAACCTATGATAAAATGATCAAGTCTGGCTATGTTATTACTTAAAATAATATTTAGATTATATGCAAGCAGCTGTGATAGAAATACTCCAAAATTTCAACGCCTGAAGAGAACACAGTTTGTGAAACAATAACACTAAAGTATTAAGGGCTGGTAATAAGTTTAATCTAAGCAAATGACTTTAAGCATTTAGGGCAAAGAAAACGAGGCATTTCCTATGACAACAGGTATATATACAATAGACATGCCCAAATGAGACCTTATTCTTTCATTGGAAGTAAATACAGAGAACTTCAAATTAATTTAGTGGTTGATATGAATACTAAAGTTTCAATAACTCCATTTTTAGGTAATAGTAGTGAATCCTACAGGAAATAGGATGTCATAGAAATTTGAGTATATTTTTGTAAAAACTGTCAAAATAGGGAGCAAATTAAATGAGGAATCAGTTTGAAAAGAAAAACAATCTTGGAATTATATGCATTTTTAAGAAGTCAGTCTTGAAGAGGAAAGAAAAATGTAAGCTTTCTATCTAGTGATATAATTTGGAAACCTTGAAGTAGAAGGACAAATAGAAACATTCCATCTACTGATGTTATTTCTCACATTTTTCTAATTTTCCAAGATTATACTCAAACCATGAATTTGGGTTTTGGAAGTATAATAAGCTTAAATGTTTGAAAGTGTGGATGGGTTTAGTGGTGTAGAGGTCAAAAGAGTTAAAATAATGATAATTTGAAGTAAGCATGACTAAAACAACTTACTATTTAAACTAAGCTTGTAACTAGAAAGATTGGAAGACCTTTCAGCCACAGACAGAATACACAGTATATTAGTCTTAAGGAGTGCAATATAGATAATCACAAAATCATCAACAGCAGTGATTAAAAATATACATTGTTGGTGATTCAGAGATTTTATACAAGAGAAAATTAAGCAAGTTTCCATGAACACATTAAACAAACAAGGATATTTTATTTGTTTTTTTACTTTTTTACTTATTGAAGGTTTAGAAGAGACCACATTATCCCTAGAAAAGAAGAGCAAGTATGATATAACAGTTTTAGTACTATCTAAAAAGGGTGAATATAAGCTTATGTGATTCAACAGACCAAATAGAAAATTATGACATACCAGCTCAGAAGCTTTAAAAGCATCTATAAAAAAGGAAAGACTTGAATTATTTACTTTACACAAGAAGTAGACATTCTAATATAAGGGAATGGTCCTGTGTCTGCTTATCTTAATGAAACTTGACTGAAAAGTAGATGTGATAAGAAGTATAGCCCAGTTCAACCTGCTAGCTTTGACTAGAGCAAATATGTTAAATCAAGATTAATGAGCACAACTGCTCTGTAATTGGTAAGATTAAAAGGGGCAAATATTAGGCTTAACTCATTTAAGTCTATAACACCATTTTATATACTTCCAGTTCACACCCATAGTTCCTTATGGCATCCAGACTTATTTTGCACCAGGCTTCTTTAACCAAGTGACTTTTCAGTTAATAATAGGTGGTATGAGTTGTTAACAAAATGACACTAACATTGTTAATGTAGGATGTCCTGCAGTAGAGAAATTTCTTAATTTGCCAGTTATTCATATTTTCATATTTATGTTCATATTTTCATAGCTGAGAGCCCTACATGTTATTGAGAGGTGTAGTGTGAAATGCCATGGTGGGAGACAGGAAAACTCATTGTCAGTGTCCATCTATATCACATTATATCTGAGATATTGCTAGCTGTTTGCTAGTAATTATGAAAATATTTCCATATCTACTTAATATTTCAGAAAACAAGCAACTTACAAACTGTTGCAAGACATCAGGTGAAATCTTAAATGTTCATGAAGAAAACTGTCTTTGATATTTGCATTGTAAGTTGTACAACTTTAAAGATATTCAGTCTTATTTATGTTGCTAATTATACAATTAAGCATATGTTTCATATTTCTGTTAATATCTTAATAATCATGCACTCATTGAGGAATTTCTTATTGTCGTGTGATACCTTATATCCAGTTAAAAATGTTCTAACAATATATGTCTAGGTAGTATAGATTCCAAGCTATGAGAATTTGTTAGTGAAAGTTTGACAAAAAAGAATAATTTGGGGTTTGTGTGCATTATAATATATTATAATATTTATGGAAATAGAATGACTTTTATCACTATGAAGAATACTTCTTGCTGATGACATTGTTATTTGTATAGTTTTAATAGCAGTTATCATTCACTAAATATTTCCATTTGTTTTCTTATGCCCTTTATGTTTATTTTTCAGAATTTGCACTTGATGCTAGAGGTATGACATTTAGTTTTACAGTGATTAAAATTGGTTACAACAAAGTACTGATTAAACAGGTGGACCTTCAATAGCATATTGGTGACCTTTAAAAACATTATAAAGAAAGAAGTGTAGACATCTGACCTAGGAGCCATGTGTAACTTTAGTAGCTAGACAGCAGTGAGAATATTTTCAGTCTTGATATCTTGTTCTAAAATTTCAAGATGTTCTCATGAAACAGAAGATAATTACATTGCATTTGTAGTAACTTAAGCTACTTTATCAGCCGAGTCTGATTGTGTGGAAGAGTAAATAGCCCAAGCAATTTCAGTGAACTTGAATAGCTGCTGGGCAGAACACTCAAAACTGTCTTTAATTATACAAAATAAAATCTGGGGGCATCAGTCTTAATAATTTTAGTTAAACATGATGATTGAGAATCTGCCCTTCTATGTATTTGACTAGGGAATAAAATTCTAACCAAGAATCTTGAGAAGTAAAAAAAAAAAAAAAATGCAGGGTCAATTGATTCTCATTCCATAATGTAATTTCCTGTTTCTCATCATAAACGTCTCACATTTGTATTTTGTTTCAAAATTATTAAGTTTGGATCTTAAAATCAGCCTTAAAAGAGGCCTATCTCGCATGGGGTTTAAGTGAAATGTCATCTTGTTTACTTAATATAATATCAAGATGATCATATATGAATGACTGAATTTCTATGTTACCAGTAATATTATGACTGAACCTGAAATTACTGACAGAGGGTTTCCTATAACTTAAATCAAGAAAAAAATGATTGACAGAAGAGTGGTCAGAAAAATATATGATCATGAAAAATATATGTGGGGTCTAGAGAGAAAAAAAGTATTTAATAAGAATATTGAGGGGAAAAAAGAAAGAAGAAAAAGAAAAAAAAAAAAACAAATTTTGATCACTATGCTTGTCTACATGAAAAGTAAAATCAGTTTGATGAGATTTAGCAGTCTCAATGATGAAAATAACCTATAATTTGTAGTATGGCCTCTATTTGCTTAGGAACTGTGGCATCTATGCCTGTATTTCCTATCTTTTTTTTCTGTCTTCCCTTGGTCTAAAAGTGGGTTCCAGTCCCCTGCTATCATAACAAAGTAGTTCTGGAAATTATGGATAAGATGGGAAAGATTAGCCTGGAAACTCAGCTGTACTTTATATAGAATACAAACACTTTGCAGGAAGATTGGATGATTTGGAAATTAAAATGTTGTATAACAAAATTTCTCCATATGATTGATCCTATCAAGATTATACTATAAGGGAACACAATTTAACTACAGTTTCAAAGAGAGGAATGGGTTAGAGATGTTTGTTAGAGTTAACTTCTGTCTAGATAACTACATTAATAAACAGGTTCAATTTGAAAATGATTAAACATCTGAATAAACAACAGAAAAATCTAATCTGCTGCTGTGTTAATACCCCCCCCCCCATTTTTCCAGCGATACCTGAGGGGAATAGTAATTGTAATGTTGATTTTCCCGATTTAAAAGACTTCAATTCATCTCTAGTAAACATGAATGCTGTAGTTTAGATGAGCTAATAAATGATTATTTTCATTGGGAATCTCATGAATTGTCATAAGAATAAAAATCTTATTTAGAATTAGCAAAACACATTATTGATATGTTTTCAAATTCACAGATAATGGAAGCAAGTGCTGTAGAAAAGACCATAAACTGTAAGAATACAGCACAGACAACAGAACAAATTACAGCACACTGGTTTATTCAGAGATGGCACTCCAGAAAGTGAAACATAAATGCTTATATCCACAAGTACGTTTTCGTCTATACAGACTTCCTCAGATGCATAGATGAATGTATCTCACAAGCTCACAATGTTTGGAAATTCTCCAACTCATTCATTAAAAAAAAATAAGAATCTGAGACAGACTTTTTTTCCAGAGATTACATGTGATTCAAACTGATTTCATATGGCTGGAAAAATGTATAAACTTTCTGAGGAGTTGGTTTAACTATATAGTCCATGAGCTGGAGCAGCTGGATCACTACAACATAATTAATAAACCAGTTATATTTCCAAGAATAATTTTCATGTTTCTTTTCTTCTGCACAAGAATATAAAGTCTTATGATACTTTAGCTAAACTTGCACACCCTATTTTATACATATGTATATATGTGTGTGTGTGTGTGTATGTATATATATATATATATATATATATATATATATATATATATATATATATATATAGTATTTGCATATATAAATATACGTATGTGTGTGTGTGTGTGTGTGTATGTGTGTCTTTAAACCTTATGTATCTTTTTTTTATATGTACTAATGTATCAAAGTGGTTTTATTATACATATGACATCTATGCTGGAAGAGTTATCTTTGAGTGATAAGAATGACAGTTCAGTAAGGTTGGACATTGTTTTAGACTTGTTGACACATATTTATAAGTAGGTGCTTGGGTAAATACTAGGCTAGATTCCCTTGTGGGTCATTTCAAGCTTAGCCAATTTCCCTTTATGTGCTTGAATTAACCTATTTATTTATCCTTTGTTGACTGAGTTAGTTCCATTAGGCTAGTAGCCTCTTTTCAGGGGAGAACTGAGATGGTATTTATAGTATTGGGGAAGTTGGCCAAGCCATTGGGGAACTTCCCTTACTCTTTTAAATTGATGCCATGGGATCTTTACATCCACCTGAGCTACTACCAACTCAAGCAGCTGGGTCCTCAGTTTAATATCTCATCCGAAGGATGGGATAATTTGAGGGGACCCATTCATGGGGTAAAGCACTTAGGAGCTGCCTCTGTCCATTAGAAGTACAGTGTTCAGTCCTGAGGTAAATTTTCTGTTTCCCATCCATAGATTCAAGTTGGGCTTGAATATGGGCATGGATGAATTTTGTTTTATGTGTATGGGAAGTCTGTTCCAGAGTAGTGGTATCTTCTAGGAGATATAATTGTCCCTCTAAACAGTTCTGCAGAAGAGGTTTAGATCCCTACACCAAATATTTCTGATGCCATATGACACACTGCTGTGCAGTAAACGCAATGCCTTGTATGCCAGACATAGGACACTTATCACATTGCTTACCTTTTTAAGTAATATAGTTTACTATCAAAAGGATGAAAATCCCGTCCACGAACGGTGATTTCCGTGACAAATAACGTCGACTCATGAATATGAAGTAGGTCGTAAGATCGGTGCAGCAACGTCGACAAATTCTGTCGACCTTAAGGTTTAAATCTCCCATTGAAATACATTCTGAAACTCCCTGCCCATGTACATCCTTTTAAACGGACTTACAAATGAACATCGACATTCCGACAGTCACTCCTACCATGGTCGAGGAGGTGGCTGTCGAGCATGTTACTGTTGACCATTATATCAGTATGATTCAAGGAGCACCCTTATTTATATAAGTCAGTGGTGTCCTAAGTGGGGAACCATGAAAGCTCTGGTAAAAAGGAAAGGCAAAAATGGGAGGAAGAAGAAGAAGAGAGAATCTTTATTATGCATGGTGCACATGGCCTCTTATTTTGGGTTTCAGGATCTGGCAGGTAAGAGATTTCCATATTCTAAGATATGGTACCAAGAACAGAGGTTTTTTTTTTTCATTTTCATGGTCATTTTGCAAGTGTTAGATTGTTTGAAAGTATTAGATTTTTTTCAGGAATAAGATTGGGTTACAGAGTGGATTTCTTTGCTAATTCAGAAACATCCTCCCTGGTGGACAAAGAGTATTCCAATAACTGGCTTATTGAGAGCTCTGTGCCTGTTGTACAGAAGTGCCTATGAGTCCATCCCTTCTTGAGGATGTTACCAGAAAGGATGGTGTTCCAAACTAAGTAGAGTTAACATCAGTAAGAAAAGGAGAGGCATATTGATTAAGGTCAGATGACTGTCATGGGTGGCATAATGGCTAAAGTCTTTGAGTCACAGACTCAACGTACAAGGTCTGAGCCTTACCTCTGGTCCTTGTTAAGGAGTTTGCATATTCTCCTTGTGTCTGTCTAGGGTACCTCCAAAAGCATGCTTTGTATTTCCACCTCAACAATGAAAGGAATACTGGATGCCAGCAAAAGCATTTAACAGAGTGAGTTGTGAATTTATGAAGAGATCTGTCATGAAGGGAGATACTGCCAGTCCAGCTAGCTGGAAACTGTAAATAATTATATGTCTTTTGTGAATAGCAACCTGATTAATATGCTTGTGTTACAAATGTATTAGAACTGTGTGTTATGTGTATATCAAACTGCTGGTACAGAAGTGTGTGTTTTAAAGTACTGCACTTTAAAAATGTATCCACTGTACAGAAGTGTGTGTTTTAAAGTACTGCACTTTAAAAATGTATCCACAGTGTACCCTACTAGAACAGAACCAAAATGTACATACACTATTGTAACTGTTTAGATGTATACATTTCAACAACGGAAACTGAAAAACAGGAGGTTAATTTCAGAAAAATAGCTGACATTTTAAATTACTTTATGACCACGTAATAAAATGATGTTATATTTCAGTTTCAGTGCAGTAACAGATACAAGGTCTAGAACTAGAGGTTCTCAGTATTATCTTGCAAGTGTTTTATTGTTTTATGACGTCCAGCAAATACCAAGTTTTGAGGAAAAGCCCTTTTGTATGTATTTTCACAGGTAGGTGCTAAATGCTACCAGCTGCATCAGTGGTTGTTTTCCACCTGGGATAGAGTCAGATGACAAGAACTGATGCCATCTTACAAGCTATCCCAGCAGTAATATTTGGGATATTAATTTAAGAACTCTCTTGAGAGAGACTGAGTATTCTGTATTTTGTCTTTGACCTGACAACATCAGCTGGAAGACCCGCTCACCACACCTGCCTTGCTTGCTCTGTAAGTAAGTTAACTAGGGTATAGTAATTCTCTTAGATTAAGTCAGGGCTATAGTGAAGTATAGTTTAGATGTTTCCTTTATTTATTTGAGACTGTCCTGCAATGTTGTTTTAAATATTTCCTGTGATTTTGAACTCTGATGTTACTATGATCATATACTGAATATTTTCTTGCTCTTTTATTACTTTTTATTAAATATATTTAAACCTTTCATTGTGGCTGCTATTTGTGAGACATATTTAAGTTTTAGGAGCACTTGCATATTTATTTGGTGATACTGTGTGCCAACCCTAATAGCCTTGCTGTTGATAAAACTACCATTTGTATTGATAGTAACATTACACAGTAAGATTGGACACCCTTTGTTAAGGGCCTTAAAGTAGCTGATAAGGGCATGGCTGATGGCAGTGATAACTGCCTTATAGTCTGGACAGAAGGGGGCATAGCTAATAAACCTGTGACAGCCTTTCCCAGGTGTGAGTGTGTGTGTGTGTGTGTGTGTGTGTGTGTGTGTGTGTGTGTGTGTGTGTGTGTGTGTGTGTGTGTGTGTGTAACTCAAACCTAAAAGTGTGTGTGTGTGTCAGCTACTTGGGCAGGGACATGAAGTACTGATTGGACAGAGAGGGTGCTGGAGGCCTTGGCTTGGTCACTCAGCTGAGATCTCAATCCTATAGCTGTGCCAGTGAGAAGTCTTACTGGAGATCTGGAGAAAGAGGGAGAAACCAACCCTGGACTGACTGTGGTCTCTCTGTGCTCTTAAGGGAAACTGCACGTGATGCAGAAAGCTGCATCTGGAAATACTGTGTGTGTATCTGTAATCCTCCCAATGTACATCCCCCACTGTTTCCAGTGGTGAGGATTGAGGCTTCTTGATTACTAGTAGACAAAATTGCCAGCACCAAATGCAGTGTAATTCAACAAAATAAGGCTAATAAGTTAAATACATAAGTATTTATTAGATATAAAAAACAACCCAGACCGGTTTCATCCAACAGGCTTTCCTCAGTGGGAATGAAAGTAATAGCAAATAAGAAGTGACACACGTGTATATATATATATATATATATATATATATATATATATATATATATATATATAGCATGTGTCATCCAATAGGATTCTTCCCAAAGTGATCTTCCCAGCATTCAAATTGTTTCCTGTATGGAAAATAAAATGAGAATATAAAAGTTATACAATAAATCAACCACATAGTTACTGTCCATTGTAATTAGTAAAAATTAAAATGAACATTTAATATTGTTATAAATGATCATTTAAACCAGGTGAAAACAAAGCACCCAGTTTAATGATCCAATATTTCTCTTTTTTAGTGAGAATTGAATGCCATCCTTGTTTATTGGATCTAACACCAAGAATTCTGTCTATGATGCTGAACTGGAATCTGGCTGAGTTGTGTTGTATACAATGGGCCGGATTCACAAAGGCTTGCACGGAGTCTAAGAGTAGAGTAAGACTCCATGCAGCCAACATGTCTGCTGAGCAATCCAGGAACAGCCGTCAGGGGCATGCAAGTGAGTTCCTAAAATGACTCTTACACGGACAGGGTTAGGTTATGCAAATTACCTCATTTGCTGCCAAAAGCTATGCAAATGAGGTAAATTTGTGATCCAGGAAACCCTAAATTGTCCGGGTAAGAGTAGTGATATTTGCAGAAATGTACTCAGTTGTCAACTGATTACCGTTCTGCAAATAGCAAAACGGAGCCGTGACAGCTCCAAATAAAGGATGCACCCAGTTGAGGAAGCATGCCAATGGCCAAATATACGGCCATTGTCATTTTTTCCCGTTGCAAAATAAAAAATATATATATATTTTTTTTTTACCTCGATCTCCAATGTTTAAGCATAGCACAGCGCTGCGCAAACGTGCTGCACTCTAAAAATCAGAAAACCAAAAAATAAAAGGCACAAATAGGGAATTTATTCAAAATATTAATTTGCCATGCAAGTGAATGGCAGGCTGAAGACAACATGGCTACTGAGTAGAGGTTGCTAAGGGGGGAAGCTCAGTCTGAGAAATGTAACTAAGTATTAGTAGGCAATCCTATGCAAATGAGGATAAGGATAGTGAATCCCAATATTCCCTGCTATGTGAACCATGTCCCTAGAGTGTAAGAGTAGGAAAAGGGGAGTAACAGAGTAGCAGATGGGTGACATCATGAGGGGGCATGTATGAAAAATACTGTAAGCTGATTGGAGCAGAGTGGCATGTGGTTGCTGTGAGTTACTCAGGACTAAAAGAGGTGCGTCTACAGTTGTCTAAACTGAAATCAAGAAACTGATGGGTGTACGCCGTGGCTATCACTAAAGTTTCTGGCAAAGCTGCTTACACTGTGTGCGTGCTTGTGCGTGTGTGTAAACCCGTCTAAGCCTATGTGCGCCTGTGTAAGCCTGTGTAAGGCCGTCTAAGCTAGTATACACAAATGTGCACCCGCCTAAGCCCGTGTAAGCCTGTGTGCACATGTGTGAGCGTGTTTGTGCTTGTTTGTGCGGCGCTGCCTCCTGTGGAAACAGAAATGGGAAAAGGAAGGAAAGGAAGTAATAGGAAGTTAACCAAGGAGAACTAGCAGAGCTGCCAGGTGAAATCAGTCAGAATCAGCCAATTACACAGGCAGTACATTAGCCCAGCCCAGCACCTAAAACTCTGCAAACAACATTCCCCCATGTTTTTCCTCAGAAATACTACAACACTGCAGTCAACAAAGAGAAGTGAAAACTTAAAAAGCTTAAACTGAGACATAAAAATGTTAGGGGCTGCCATTGCTGTTATAAGGCAACATGTGCAAGATTCTGAGGGTGGTGCCATTGTGAATGCTGCTGAGCAACCCACAGTGAGGAGACGGAGAAGAGTGTACAGACCCAGGGTAACCTACCAGGGGCTACATGAGCTGGAGATAGTGGAGCGCTATAGAGTGGACAGAGAGCTCCTGCAGCAAATTGTTGAGCTGTGCAGGCCACGCCTCACACACAGAACCAACATAGGGTAACCCATCCCAGTCGTAACCAAGGTATGTGTTGGCCTAAGAATACTAGCAACAGGTACCTTCCAGAGACCAACTGGTGATATGATGGGGATTTCACAGGCATCAGCATCAAGGGTACTGCACCAGGTCCTGAATGCCATGTCAGCACATGTCGGTGATCATGTATATTTCCCCAATTCCCATGAGGTATTGGCCAGCAATATGCATCTCTTCCAGCAAATAGCGGAATACCCTGAGGTAGTGGGTGCAATTGACTGCATACACATACACATCAAAGCACCAGCTGGTGAGCAGGGTAGGGCCTACATCAACTGCAAGGGCTTCCACTCCATCAACTGCCAGGTCGTGTGCGATGCCCAGGGCATAATACTGAATGTGTGTGCTGGCTGCCCTGGAAGCTACCATGATTCCCATATCTGGCATCTGTCGCAGCTGTACCAGACATTTGCAAATGGGGACATCCCTGATAATCACCTAGTGGGGGATGCTGGATACGCACTGGAGCCGTGGCTGATGACACCCATCAGAAATGCACACACACCTGAACAAGAACTCCATAATGAGGCACATGCACAAACACGAAATGTAATCGAGCGTGTGTTTGGGATGCTCAAGTCACGGTTCCGGTGCCTGGACACATCTGCTGGAGCCTTGCAGTACTCACCAACTACATGTACCCAAATTGTCATGGTATGTGCCATGCTACACAATCTGATCCTGCGAAAACAGCTGCAGCAGGAACAGCATGGGGCAGGGCCAAACAGCCCCCCACCATTGCCAAGGCCTGCACAGGCACAGCGTGACTCGGAGGAGGAACAACCTTAGCCTGCCCCAGTAGGCAGAAGGAGGCATGCCCAGTATGCCTTGTCCTTGGCAAAGAGGCAGCGCATAGCACATACACTGGCTCGGTAGGAACCCTGGAAATGATACCTCTCACTGACTCGCACATAAAATAAAAGGGATGCCCAACTTGACACTACCTGTTTCCAAACATGTATAGGGAGAGTAGTATGTGCATCCGACGTAGGCAGCCCTGCAGCACAACCTGAGGCATGATTGCCATGTTTTACGCAATATAAAGCAGTGCTAAGCAGCTTTTACCAATATCTAGTATATGTAAACAAAATTGCTCATGCAATGTTGGCCAAGGTCGGCCAAAGCTGAGCAAAGTCAATTAAACATGCTCATATCTGCTTTACTGTACCTTAAGCAGTCTGGTCTGGCCAGCATGAAAATAAAAAGCAGTGACAGGGCTTGAACCCAGGATACTGTGCACTATAGTCACAGTACTGAACCACTAAGCCATGATAGCATTACAGTGGTACAGACACAGCAGGACAATTGTACACTAATGCAAACACAAAGCAATGCTGTATTATGCCCCTAATGAGGCAAATGGGTAACCTCACCCACATGCCTGTGGAGACAGAGAACATCAGGCCAGGCGTTGTGATGTGGGTTGTGTAGGCTATGAAGTCGCAAGCTAATATATGTGGCAGTGGATGCTAAGACCTGTAGTATACTAGTATGCCTCAAGCCAGTATGATAGGCAACAGTACAGACTGTAATGGCGTCCTGTACATAGCAGTGCAGGCACAGCAAATGTGTATAAGTGTCAGGTGAAACCCACATCCTATGTACACCCACAGTAACAATCCAGTGTACCCACGGTTAGAAATGTACAAAGAATAGAAGTCCCCCCAGTATGTAGAAATGTTGATAGGTCTATGCAAAGTGTTTCATGGAAGCCCTGCAGGCACAGCATGATCCCTGTTGATCTATGACACAAAGGTGAGCCCTGCTGTAAAAATACACCTTGATTTACCATACACATATGGTATAAATGTGTATACTGTGCATGCTCACACACTCCAACAAATGTAGTGGATTTCAATTTGCATCACACTGAAAGGTCATACTGGGCATGCTCACACACTTAATCAAACGAAGCAAATGTCAGGCAGGAAGATACTAAAAGGTCATACTGGGCATGCTCACAACCTTAGGCTAAATACAGATGTGATGATAAGGGATCTATGGACAAACATGTATAGTCATCTCTACTTCCAGAAACACATTCACAAAGTGGTCTGAAAATCCTGCTATGTGTACACACAAACTGCCAAGGTCTGTGCATGTAGGTCAGAGGAGGTTGCCACTACTCAGCAGTCATCAGACCTGTCGGAGACTACCACAACACACTTGCGAGGAATCTGACTAGGCACGTTCATCAACTAGAAAGAACAATGAAGAACCTTAAAAAGAGGATTACTGGCCTCAAATAGTTGCCCCATGCAACAAGAATGAATGTAACCCAAGCTGTACTCAGTGGCATACTGTCTACGCAGCAGATCTCTGCCCAACAAACAGGTCCATGTCATGGTTGCACTCAGATCTGTTCTGAGTTACAGCTCAATGGCACTAAATGTACAGAGCCAACTGATATTGGCAACATCCTGGCAGATAGGATCAGTGTTAAATTTACTCCCCTTTAACCCATGAAAGAGCACATGTCTATAATGGAAGACTGCAAAGTTGCTGTCATCACAGCTGCACAGGTAAAAAACACTCTCCGAAGCCAGTATCACAGCAGCCATGGGACTAGATAACTTCCCAGGCTGTGTAGTATCTACTTCCCTGAAGTAAACATTAACATGGAGGTTCTGTGGCTACTGACATTTCCAGAGGACTGCAAACTAGGAGCCATCATTGTAAACACTAAAGATGTGGACATCCTACCAAAGGGCCTCACTGAGACAGATGGCTGTTGTCCAAGCCATGGGCTGTAGCTCAATGTCAAAAGGTGCATTATCATCACCTTTGTTAAAATCTCTGTAGCCAAGAACTACAACATAGGTGGTAGTATACTTCACACTTTAAGTGTGACAAGAGACCCTGGGCCACGGGTGGACAGTGGATACAACTGTGATAAGCACATTCCACAGTAGTCAGGAAACCCTCTTATGTGGCACACCTCATCACAAAATGTGTCTCATGCAGAATAAAAGAGGACATTGTTCCCCTCTACTCACCACTCACTAGAACTATAAAAGAGTACAATGCCACTGTTGCTATGTACCTCACAAGACAACTACAACAACTGGAAAGCCAGCAGCAATACCTCACAAAGAGCATTATTGGCCTGAAATACATGCCATACACAGACCATCACAAAATGCTCCATCTGTACTCCCTTGCATATCACCTACTCATAGGTGTTCACTGCGTAACATCCAAAGCTATGTCAAACATGCAGCTGTTGGATATGATCCACGTAAAACACTCACAATCACCCTGACCTTTGGACCCAAGACCACGAGTGAAATACAAAAGGAAGCGGTGTAGCCATTTACCTTATGGATATCCACACCTCCAGGTTACTGCCACAGCATGAGGCCTTGGAGACCATGCAAGTGCAACTAACATTGGGCAAAGCTGCCCATCAGATTGTAGGCTGATACAGATCATGTACCTTGTCTCAGGAACCTCACTCTGTATTCTGGAGAACAATGGCAAATATAAAGGTCATATCAAACACCATTATATGAGGAGATTACAACTACCCAAACAATGAGTGGGTGAATTACTCGTATACAATGTCCTTTGCCCAATGTGTCCTAGAGTTAAGAAACTCTAACACCCTGGAACAGCTGGTTAGCACGCCCACTAGAGGTGACAACATACTGGACATGATCAACACCAACATGGGGTACCAGTGTTCCACAACAGAGATAAACCCCTCACTAGTAATATCAGATCATTAAGTAATCACACTGGACATCCACATCCCGCTCCCCACACCCAGTTAATGAAACCACTGTGCAGACATTTTCAAAAGCAAACAGCACACATCCCAAGACCAAAGTGGAAAGTCCCAAAGCCCTCTTGCTATAGGATAATGGTATACAATCTGCCAAATCATTTACAAGTGCATCCTATGAGCATCTACAGGGATGCATGGATAGAGACATCACAAATAAAAGCAAGATGCACTCCTCCAAAAAATAAGAAAACAATCTGGTGGTCGTTGCCCATAAATAAGCTAGACAACAGAAGGAGGAAACTAACACCTGATAGAGCCAACTTCACTAAAGGAAAGACATCACTGATCATTATTAGGATGAAACAATGATCGCTCATTAAATAATCCAAGCACAGTTTCTAAAGACAAACTGCCAAGGAATGTAAGAATAACAACCACAAAGCCTTCTGTAGCTATATCAGACATGTAGGTGTCAACTTCCAAATATGCTGTCAGCTACTGAAAAAAGTAATGACATACACCAAACCAACTTTCATTGCCCACACCCAGGGGGACAAGTGCAGTGTAAACTCCCCCCCCATCACCCCCAAAAGGGCCTGTGTCTATCACAGAAGGATGCAGAGACACAGACGTCATGGACATGCATGTAAAGACAGCCCTCACCAAAGCTAAGAACATAGCATCAGTGTTACTGTAAGTTGTCCCAGGCTGCGTCTTACGCTAGGCCCACAAGGAACTACACCCTCACCTACATTCACTGTCCAGACTCAAGCGTATCACAGGCTATGTACCCAAAGAATGGCATACACTAACAGTCATGCAGCTCCACAAAGGGTGTGCCAAAACAGAATCTGGAAACCATTGCCCAACATGTGTACTCAGCCTGGTCTACAGAGCTATTGAGCAAATCGTCATGGAACCCATACACTGAGACATTGGAGATCTCCAGACACTGGACTCTACACAACTTCACCTTGTTAAAGGCATAGCCTGGCTCCCAAACCTAGTTGATTTATTTAAAACAGTTACCATGAACATAGATGGAGGTGAAAGTAGTCCACACAGCCCACCTGGACCTCACTAAGGGCTTACCACACCATTCCCCACTCCATCATCATGGACAAGTGTACCAGCTTGAACATGAACAGCTACGTCACAGGATGGGTGGCCAAGTGGCTCACAGATCAAACACACATGTTCATAGTTGCGGGTGCCATGTCCAACTCTAAGCCAGTCACACATGGCATCACACAGGTCTTGGTCCTGGGACCCCACCTGTTCAGTCGATACTGCTCAGAGGTACAGGCAAGCATGGTAGGTGTAAGCCTGAACAGACTTGCATATGACTGGAAACTGTGGTCCATAATTGACTGTATAGCTGACACAGACATCCCCCAGATGTGTCTTACAGAGACAGATACCTGGTGTCAAAACAATGCCCTCAAGCTGAATGGCAAAGAATGCATAGTCATCCCCTTTGGGTAATACAAAGTGCACACAAATTACCACATAGGTGGTAATCCAGCATGTATGGAGACAGTAATTATGGCCTTGGAGACACAGGTAGATAGTAAACTCACCTTTGATGATCACATGCCCAAAGTGTTTAGACATTCGTTCAATGTAGGCCAACTGTCACCTAATGTAACATACTTCGTATAGTCTGATGATGTCAGCATCCTACAAGTATACCTGTGGAAAAGAATACTCCCAGTAATCTGTATAGCGTGTCGTGTTAATGTGTACTCCTCTAGTATCATGAAGTAGTTAAGTAGGGGTTTGAATCCTGCACCGGGCAACTGTGTGTGTCCCCCTTAGGAAGGAACAACCTTTTAGGAGAGTAGTGAAACACCTCAAAAGTGGTAATGTAACCTTTGTCAAGTCTGATGATGTCACCATGCTACAAATATACCTATGGAAAAGAGAACTGACAGTAATGTGCATAGTGCGGCTTGTTAATGCGTACTCCTCTAGTATCATGAAGTAGTTAGGTAGGGGATTGAATCCTGCACTTGGTGAGTGTGTGAGCTGTATGTGTGTGACACTGTTGGTCAATGTGTTGTGGGTTTTGCTTTTACCACTGTATGACATATCAGTATGCATTGCACATGTGAGCTAGCTGTGTGGCAAATACATATACATACATGTTAACTCAATGATTGCATGTGTGGGAACCCTGCTTTCTCCAAGAACACAGCTGTCATCCTTGCCAGACTGTGCTGCTGCTTCCCAGACCTTAGGTCACATCTGTATGCTTGTGACAAGGCCAGCCACTGCAGTGATCCCTGGCCTAGGTCATCTGTGTCGCACAAAGTCATAACGATTCCTATTGGAATGTGTGAGTGAGGGTCTATGGCCGAGGTATATGTCAGACCTGTTCAAACGCAGCAAAGTCTGTCCATGATGACTATTCATAGGTGTAGAAGAAACTGTGGATATGCATGCAGACCCCTTATTGCTTATGTGATCCACCAAGGGATTCCAGAATACCTTTGGAAATGTGATTAACAAAGGAGAGATGACATAACACTTGGTTGCATGTACACATCGGTACCTGTTCATCATGCTGGTGGCTACTACCTATGTGGTACTGTGGGGATAATATGTTCCTTATAGGTGGATGACAATGCTTAGTTTGGCTTATAGCTTTACAGCACGGGTTTGACAACAGGCATCTGTCTGTATGATACCCTTGTGGAGTATGTGTGTGTCATCTGGAGAGTGCATTATAGGCCACAGTATGCATTACCAGACGTGGATGGACATATCCCTACTGTGATTGCTTGTACCTAAGAGAGCTATATGGCAAACAGGAGTGGTCTCAGTAATGGGTGCAGGTGAATACCAGTGGTTACTGGCATTGTATAGTATCTAAAGGATCCAAATGTTGCTGTGTGTCCTACATCTGTGTGTTGGTTGTCAAGACATCATCTAACGATTGGTTATGGTCAGGCTGTTGAAGTGATGTATACCACCAGAATGCAAAACAATGACAGATAGTAACAGTATCACCCACAGCACAATGTCAAACCATGTCATACACACATGTGTAGTCAGGTGCCGGAATGTGTGTAGTACAATGCATACTGGCCACCAATAGAAACTATGGAGTGTTACTGTATAATACAGAGCATGTCACCCTGGCCATGTGTCCACTATGCACGTACATGCAGACAGTGCACCTCCACCATGTTCACAACTGTACACCTGCAAATCTGTGCTAAACACATCCTACACATACTGTCAACTCTCTAACACATGCTGCCAATACTGCACACATCAGCCAAGTGGCACGTGGCCAGACAATACACAGTTGGAACCAACACTGGTGTAAACACTACAATGACAATCATAGCTTTAATGCATCATGCCTGCTCAGTTACACCTTCAAGCATATCATTACACTCTACAGCTGACAACATGCTAACATTGCTATACTGCTATATAGACACCTTGTGCATCAGCACCATGGTAGCCTGTTCCTGCATCGATGTTACAGATGACAGGAGGCGGCACAGGTTTCATCATATGCACAGAGTGTGTTGTTGGTTCGCCAGAGGCCTACAGTCAGCCATCCAATTGACGTGTGTGTGTGTGTGTGTGTGTGTGTGTGTGTGTGTGTGTGTGTGAGGGGCAAGAATACTGTAATGGGCCAATGTTGTTGTAATGTGTGTGGGTATGTGTTAGCCCTAGGTGTCTGGAGTATGTGTGTGTGACTGCATGCACACAGTTCCACCATGTGGCTGCCATATACGGGTATTTGTGGGACAGCCACAGACTGTACCTGTGAGGCTTTACAGATCACCATCTCTGGACACGGATACGGTACCTATGCCTGGCAGGGGTGCTACTGACACTATCAGGTACTAAGCCAGACTGGGTACTATCCCCAGAGGTGGATGGATGCACACTGGACACAGGTCCCTGCTGGGACTGTCCAGAGCCATGTGCACGTGGTCTTCTAGGACATTCTATGGACAGCCCACCCCCAACATTGCTGGGGCTGGTACTGGCACTACGGGAGTGGCTGTGGCTTGAGGGACATCCACGGTGACTGCCAGCTGCTGATGTTGCTGGCATACGTCCACATCGACGTCTCAACCATCCTGCACTGTCCTGACACATGGACATGACATTGCGGAGGATATCTAATGTCTCTCCCCAACGTCTATCAGTGACCTCGGTGTAATGTCGGATGGCAGCTGCTAGGTCACAGATACTGTCGATGACAGCGGTGTTATGGGCCCTCTGTGCCCTTAGTCCCTGTCTGGTGTACCGTTCCATATGTGCCTGTGCCCCCATGACAGCCTGGAACATGCTTGACGTTGTCAGACCTGTGGCACATCTGCCAGTGGCATGATGAGCAGCCGTGCTCCTACGAGAACCCCTGGACATCTGCCTATGTGGTACCCTTCCAGACATCTGGGTATGGCTGCTGTGTTGGGATGCATGTGCCATGAATACCACACTGTCCTGGCCAATAACAACAGTACACTGTCTCTCAGCTATGGGCATTGGTGATGGATGTATTGGCAGTATGACTGTATGCATGGATGGGGTGGATAGCTGTGTACTGTCAATTGGTGGCCCAATGACAGACCCTGGCAAACACGCCTGTGCCTCAACACACCTATCTTCATTATCACTATGTGGCTCAGTGACATCAGTTTCCCTGCTGCAGTGAACCAGCCCTAACACAGCACCTGTGGGAGGGAGACAGGAAACACACTTTACGACCTGTACATGATGTCGGCACACATGCACACAAATACACTCCTCACTACAGCAGATACCCACACACACTACCAGCAATCCAAAACATACTTAATAGTGGTTGAATGTGGGTTACAGTATCACAAGGCAAACACTCTTATCAAACATGTCAGCATGCAGAAAATTTGGTGCTCAAGAACATGCAGTGTGAGTGTAGACAGCCCGTGTTAATAACAGTATACATGGCTTTGATGCTTGTGTGCTGTTGTTCAGTGATTGGCCTCACAGCCACTCGTTATATGGGTTTGTAAGGTGCCCAATAGGGAGCATTGACTAACATGAATGTGTTATGTGTTGAAGAGTGTCGCACAGCCCAATGATAGGCCTCTACCCCTCAGGTATATTATGTGTGCTGTGTGGATGTCATGTGGGATACTGAAGTGTGACCTTACAGCGGGTGTCTGGATATGCTATGTGTACCATGTTAAGGTGTACTGCGTATGACAAAGTTGTGTATGTTGTGTACATGTGTATCAACTATGCCTATCCAATGTCCAGTATGGTGTTGCCACAATTGTGTGTGCTGCTCTGTGTATTGCATGTGATTGAGGCAGCTACTGTCATTACTGAGATGTGCATAGTCTTACAGCAAACCTGCACAGCATGCATTATGCGTAGGTGTGTTACATGCACATGGCCTATACCTCACCTATGTCATGCACATTTCATTAGCAATATTAAAATTATAACACACTCACCAGCATCGACCGGCTGCCTTGCTGTCACACCAGAGGGACCTACAAGAATATGAGACAGTTTGTCAGTGGCCACAACTGTGCCATTGGTACTGTGAGTTTGCTAAAGTACAGTAGTACAACAGTCGACAGTCACAGATGTACAGATTATATTCCAAATATCAGTATTTCACAACACTATGCAGCACAACTGCTAAACACACAGTATACATGTCACATATGCATAATCTACCAGTACAGATAACAGTCGTCTACAGATAGGTCATGTTACCTGCACACTCCATGTCAACATGCTGGGTGGCTCCGGCGTCTATGATGACACATGTCAGTTGCTGTTCCTGTGGTTGGCCAGGAGCCACCACACTTAGGAGCAGCTCCTCCACTCTGGTGAGGGGGAGATGAATGGCCACCCCACCACCTGTGGCAAGCTGTTGTCAACGGATATCAGACGCACGCCGCCGGACATGTCTAATTAAATCACTGCAGTGATGGCGTACCTGCTCATATGTCCGGTTATGCATGCCTATGTAATTTACCCGACGAACGAGATCTTGCCACAGTGCAGTCCGCTCATGCTGGTCCTGGCTGGTTCTAGAGAACAGCAGGGTGTAGTGTTGCACCAGGCTGTTGTGTATTTCCACCTCCTCTGCAGCTGTATAAGACAGGTTTCTATGGTGGGACATACCACTGGAAGACAATTAAACAAGATGTGTGAGCAAGTGAAGTGGCACACTTAACATCCTAAAGTACAGATATCAATTACCTGCCATATTTTGCATCCGATTGGTTGTCAGAGGATAGACATGTTCAATACCACATATTAGTGCTCAGGCCACAACTGGCTAACAGTGCCTGTCATGCTCTATATATCAAACCATGTTCTGCACAGCAGCAAAGAGAAGCCAGTATGTAAGACTATACACCAGTACATGGCACACTGTATGTGACACAATGCACCACCTAGCCACAGGAGGTATATATCAAGCTAATGCATAAAGAAAGATGTCATCCATTGCAATGAATGTAAAATACAGTTACAGTATTACCAGTATACCACAGTAGTCTTTGATGCCAAATTCCTGCCTAACATATGTGCACAGTTGTTGATATAGGTGGCATACTGCTGTACTAGACTATACATGTTGCTAGATACACACGTATACCCTGTAACACAGATATGATTGAGGGCATGGTACAGGCATAATTACACACACATCAGACATACATACAACACACAAATGTATGCCAACCCAGATGAGCTTTACCTGTGTACCATACAGTACTCTGTGTCACTACTTACAAAACCTTATGCCTGAGGTATGTAATCTGTGAGGACTACAGGGAACACACAAAACAATGTTTCCAAGCAATGTGAACATACACCATACTGTGCTGTTTAGGTCTACAGCTTCAGGTAGTACTACAGTTCATATGGGAGTTGGATTCACCAGCAGTACCACTCACTAAGCATACATGTATTGCTTTAGCCTACAATGGGACACCACAGTCGACAACAAGGGACTATGTCACACCGTATGCCATACTACTTTTTCTGCCTAGCAATAGCATACACATCTTTTGCTGGGATCACAGCTAGGATACAAACTACCATGACAGAAACAATTTCACACTAAGCTATCACACCTTTACAGACCTTGCACACAACACATTCACCATCACACTCAGTCAACCTCACATAGCAATTATTGCACTAAGTACATGTGTGTGTGCATCGTGTCATGGGTAGGTAATACGCTATTGGCCCTAGGGCCTACAGCAGCCTAGTCATATGCTACCCTGGCCTTTGACACACATGTAATTTAATTTCACTTGCCCCTGTCAACCAGAGCCACAGAGGTGATTCCCGGGTGTATTTCCTATCTCCCAAACAATCAGGAGTATTTATGACTACTGCTAAAGAGGAGCTTTGTTTGCTATTGATAGGTGGTTTGTTCCAGAGTATGGCATGTCTCTAAGTTAGGACTCTATCCCTCCAGCATGTGCTGTTTAGTGAACTGACATGGTGTAGGGCCCTAGAGTGTGTATCTGGGAAGGATTGTAATATGTTTACGTGGAGGATGTCCAACAGCTATGGGTGTGACATAGCTCAGTATGTTAGGCAGAGGTCACCTCTGGGTAGGCAGTATGCAACACAGTGTAGCTGTGGTTTTGTGAGTCGGTCTGCATAGGGTATCTGTTTGAGGCCGGCATTACTCTTTGTGAGGTATGTCTGTGGCCTTTCCAGTTGCTGTAGTTGGCATTGTACTCTGTAATGGGTTTTAAGTGTGATGAGTAGAGGGGAACACTGACCTATATTTCCCTAGATGACACACCTTTTGTGATGACGTGTACCACATAGACAGAGTACATGACTAGTGTAGCACTGTGATTATCAAAGGGGAGGCTATTGTCCACCTGTGTTCCATGTTCCCTTATCACACATTTGGTGTTAGGTAGACTACCACCTATGTGGTAGTTAATGGGTGCAGTGTTCTGGCAAGAAGGGATGGCACTGCAGTGTCAACACTGAGCTTCAGTCCATAACTTGGTCGCCAGGCACCTGTCGCAGTAAGTATGCCCCATGTCTCTCTCCCTCTATCTATACATATCTACATATCTATATATATATATATATCAATATATCTATATATATCTATATATATTTATATATCTATATATATATATATATATATATATATATATATATTTACATATGTCTATAATGTATATATATATATATATATATATATATATATATATATACATATACATATATACACATACATACACACATACATATAAACATCCATTGCTGTACATATAGATGTACATATAGGCACATATACAGTCCACTATTCATGGTGGGAATATTAATTATGCGACAGTTGTGAGATATACAGTTATGTAGTAATATTGCACAGTGTTGTGCAGACTGCATTGAAGGTGTCCTCAGCCCATGTAGCTTTAGCAGGCCTCACTGGCTGCAACACTGCAAAACTGACAGAGCATACCCACAGTGTTTAACCACCACATTTCATATACCAGCACTGCATGCTGTTTTCTTTGCCACACACTACAACCTACATAGAAATATGCACATAACAACCTTCAACAACGTATATATATATATATATATATATATACACTCTTCACAAACAGTTGCAGTATGTCCCTTGCCCTATGCATATGTACAGATACATAGAGATACGTACTGCTGCCACATATGGATGATTCACAGTATGTAGAGTACTCTTCATAAACATCTACTACATGCCAGCAAATACATATGTGTTACATACCTTTCCTTTTTATTGCTCTGTTCCGTCTGTTTTTAAAGGAAATAATTTTTCTTTTTATTTATTTAATTTATTTTTTTTTCTGTCTGTTGCTGTTGCTCTTTCTTTTTCTGTGTCTCTCTGTTTCTGTCTCTTTGTCTGTCTTTGTCTGTGTCTGTGTCTCTGCCTCTGTCTCTGTCTCTCTCTCGCTCTCTCTCTCTCTTGCTGCAATGAGATTATTGCATGTGTGGGCAACAAGTACAGTCTGCTTTTCTAGGTATCTGCACATGTGCATATGATGGCTTCTGCACCAGTTGGTGCCCACCATTTACTAATTGCATGCAGCCTGCTGTGTGGTAATTGCAGTACTCACTGTCATAGCAGCCCACTGCTATAAAATGCTAGGTTAGGTAGGCGTAGCCCTTTCAGCTTTCCAAAGTGGGGCCCATGCTTGTTTGCTGTGGATACCGTTGTGTCAGTCAGAAGGTTGGTATACTTCTTATATCTGAAGCTAGGGTTGTAGCCAGTGATTTGCATGTTGTACTCAAACCTGAATGTTGCTGCTTCTAGTACACACTTGTCAGTGTAGAATTTTACTCACCCCTCCAAATGCTTACACAAGATACATGTGAGTATGTACTTTCTTTTCTAATTAGACAATTAACTGCCATACAGAAGTAATTTTTGCAATGTATTCCTCTGGTACATGAACTGTTTGTGAACTACTATACTGTAAATATTAATGACCTCACTTCTGAACAGTTTGTTGTTTATTTGTGTTGACATTAGCATAGGCTGCTCAAGACAACTGGACACATTTCAGTACTGAGTATGCCTACCTACATCCTTGGTAGAGCCTGAATACACAGGTATATTGTTCTTTTGGGTAGGGGTGCAGAAGTACAGAGAGCATTATATATTATTGTGTGATGTTTATCTTGCTGAACATACAGGGTTGCTGTGTACCTGTTAGTCTAACAAGGCAAGTAGTCTGTCTGCGTAGCTCCCACTTGTGGACATATCCAGATGGTAGCCAGAGGTTAGCCTATTATTCTTTGTCTGTGCACCACACTGGTCTTTTCTGCACTGGAACAATGGCATTGTCACAGTTGGTTGCTAATTGTACATGGCTACATCCTTTGATACTTCTGTGTTGTACTCCTACATAAGGGTATGCTTGTGTGACTCATTCCAAAGCTATTTGCAGAGTGTGTAACAGCAGAAAAGCCGAAATGCCTGTGTGTTTCTGCCTCTGCCAGGCCTCTGATACACTCAGGTATATATTGGAACAGCCTCAGGGAAAGGTACATATAAGTGAGGTACACCTGTAATATATTACAGACATTAAGTTGAGACTGTGAGAGAATCAGAGCATATGTATTAATACATCTTTTCTGACGTGCATGCAGTGTGTACTCTTACTTATTGACATTATTCATTAAGTGTAATTCCCCACTTTTCGGCCTACCATCAGTACTTTTCAGAGGGATTCTGACAGACAAAGCTAACATTTGTTTACGAATCAGGGACATCCCTGAAAAGCAGTCACATTTGGGAAGTATGGCCTCTGCCCTATTCAAATATGCCAGTGTGTATCCTGCTCTGATACTGTGTGGGGTTTGTAAAGTGCTACTGTAACATTATTTCCTGCTAGAATGGCTGGTTCTCTTTTCACAGTCATGTCATGCAATTCCACAACAACTGCTGGTAAAGATCCACAGAACAAGATTTGTGTTACGGCATTTCTATTTTCCCTTTACATTCACTCATTGTAATGCATGATATATTTATTACAACACCAACTTGTTGTATATCTACTGTGGCTTAGTGGTACTTCATGCAGTGTAGTGTGTCCAAGGTCCGGGGTTCGAGACTGACAGAGGTGTTTTATTTTGCTGCTCAGCAGAACAAGGGCCCTGCCATGCAGAGTGACTAAGGCACTTTTAAGCAGTTGTAAGTGGGTTTGCGCGAAGCTTAGCAAAACTTAGCTAAGCACACACATGTGCACACTCGCTCAAACCTGCTAACTACTGCTTAAAAGTGCTTACTCCCGCTAACCCCCGCGCTAATTTCTTTGAAAGAAAAGAAAATGGGGAGATAGGAAAGTGGTGAAAAAGTGGGCACAAAGAGGGAAAGACAGTAGGGGAAACCAGCTCGGGATGTGCAGGACGGGTGTAGGGAAGGTCCATAGCTGCCCATTTCTTTACCAGCAACAGCTGTGCATATGTTAGAAATTTGGAGTGAAATTTGAAACCTTCCACCCCTGAGAGAGGGGTGAGGACAACAAAGTATGTTGTACTGCCAATTATAATTATCAGTTTACATGTCCAGTGGACATGTGTGCGAAATGGACAGCTATGTAAGGGGCGTAATTTTTTTGTGGGAACAGCTTGCCCTTTTTTTTTTTTTTTTTTTTTTTTTTCAGGTGAGAGTGGAATGTGAGGTAAAGGAAGTAGGTATATTTGGGGAGGTAGGTTGGGGAGGTAAACAGACAAGACAAGCAGGATGCATACAGGGGCGGAATATGACACATGGGGTGGGTGAACACAATTGACGGGGACAGATGTTTGGAAATTGCAAGCCCATGAGCCCACAGATGGTAACAGTGGAACTGAGATCCCCACCCATGGGCAGTCACCACTGCACCTTCACAGCCCCGAGGGTGGCTGTGCTGGGGGCTGCTTAGGAGGGGCAGGCTCACCCGTGAGTCGTGCCACTCTCGCCCCGAGCTGGTGTAGGGGATCAGCGATTGAATGCTGGATCTCTCTACGCACCACAGCCCGGACCCTTCGGAGGGTGACAGGTGGCCCTTCTCCACCCACGCTTGCATGGGGGGGGATGAGCCCCATCCCCTGCAGCACTTCCACCCGCAGGTGGCAAAGGACCAACGGAGGAGGGCAGCCCGGGCTGGGCACCGGACATGCTGGCGCCAGGTGCAATTGCCAGCTGAGGAGGGACAGGTGGGTCCGCTGGGACAGGCCTTCCCATACGTTCTGTGTTTAGGTGTGTTTAATTACAACATGGACAACAGCATTCCAAATTAGTTGTAACAGCATGCAGTAATATTCCCATTAACCCAACACACCAGGGTTCCAACAGTTGAACAGCAAGCATAACACATGCATATATTGAACGACAGTGGGCATTCCAACAGCATGCAGGGATGATTGGTGGCAACAGGCCACCAAGATTGTGGTGTTTGAATAGGGCACATGCATCAAAGTATATGCAGATATTTATAGAACAATAGGACATATGTCCCAACAAATGTTTTGAGATTAGATATACCCATTGAGGTGTGGAATTGCATTGTTTATGCACATACAGTAGGGTGTAAAAAGATACCTCCATTAACATCTTATAAGTACTTTAAGTCTACACTACATTCCTATTGACTGCAGGTGTATATCCCCTACATGTATTATTACACTAGGCAACGTGCATTAGCTTGTGTAATGGGTTTGGCTAGTTCATTATATACCTGAAATATATCTGACATACTAACTGTCCAAGATGCAGATGTTACTGCTACATAGTTATATATTTTATTTATATTTATATATCTACGTATCTGGATGTGTTCACGTGACATTTTCAGTTATATTTCTACATAAACCTACATTTCATGTAGCACACTCACATTTCTGGGGAACACATTAATAAGCTACTCATGCCAGATTTACCTATGCATGCCAGCCATTAACCAACTGTTGAGGACTGTATATATGCTTCACAGCTACTGGCATTTCCTTCATCCACTTTATATGGGACTGCCCAACTGTGGGTTGACAGCACTTAATACAACAGTACTATTTATATAATGCTAGGGTGCAACAACATTTCAAAGTAAGTGACACAGACACACTCCAAGTATTATACCTTTATTAATTACATTACACACTTTTCTGCAGGCTCTCTCATTTATTTGATATTACAGTGCATACAGAAGACTTATTCAAGACGTATTTTACCTTTATTAATAGGTTACAACACTCTTTCAGGCTCGCTCACTTATTTTATATAACAGTACATGCAGAGATATTATTCCTGACTTATTTTACCTTTATTAATGGGTTACTACACCCTTTGTCTGGCTCTCTGACTTATTTTATATAACAGTACATGCAGAGAAATTATTCAGGGCATTTTATGGCTTTATTATTGGGCAGAATAATTACTAACCTGCCTGGTGGCACAGCCTTAGCAGCCTATCTGCACAGGCTTGCTGATTTGCAGCATGGACACCTGCATCTGTGAAGTAAATGAAGGGATATTGAGGCATACCTATCCATTATATAGACTAAATTAGCATGTCTTACATACTTCATTCCATGGCTACCTACTCAGTAGTGGGGCATCTTGCATGCCATGGGCCTCCTGTATCCATCGATTCAGTAGGTCCTGCTTCTGTCTCTTCAGGTCTGCATGGTGGTGATGGACCTGCTCACCAGTCCGAGGGACGCCTATGGCACTGGTGAGATCATGAGCTAACCAGTTCCAAGCCATTTGTTTGTACTCCGTCCCTTGGAACTGGCCTTGCAGGAGTCTTGACTCATGACAGTGGACAAGGAGCCAAACCATGTATTTTGACTCCTCGATGCCCCAGCATTGCACTCAAAAGTGAGTACCCTCTCCAGCACCAGCCATTCTGACTGCAGATGGGAGCTACAATCAGGTATGGCGAGTATTCTCGCCTATGGAGCTTAAATATGCCGCATTTCCCTCACTTTTTTGTGATTGGCCATTTTTGAAAATTCTCGGCTGACTGCAGACCTGCTTAGCAATGGTTAATCTTCCATTTATAAGTATATGTATGTTAACAGTGCATGTTTATTCTAAGCTGTTATGCTGTCATGGCTTAGTGGTTCAGTACTTGGATTATGGTGCACAGTGTCCCAGGTTCGAACCTTGTCATAGCTTTTTATTTTACTACTGTCCAGACAGGCTAGGGGGTGTGTCTGTGTTTAGGCCACTTTGCACTATGTTGCTCCACGTTGCCCGATGATGTGCTGCTTAGCGCGGCGCGCAGCTACGTGCAAAGGTATTGTGCTAGGTAAAGCACTGCTTAGCTATAAGCAATAATATTGCGCTAGGTAAAACCTTGCTTATCTGTGGGCAATTTTATTGCGCTAGGTAAAACCCTGCTTAGCTATGGGCAGTTATATTGCACTAGGTAAAACGCTGCTTAGCTATGGGCAATTATATGTCAATATCCTCAATGCTGCTCACCTTCTTATCTTTATATGTATACGTTTTGTTCACTAATACATAGGCCATTTCAATGCTTTTTAATAAAATTTCATTCATATATGTCAAGAATAATTTTATATACTGATTTAAAACATAAAATAGACAGAGGAGTGGTGGGACTAGAACCGGGAATGCCTCCTCTTTGTGCGAACGCTCTACCACTATGCTATTTGGCTTGATTTGCATAAACATTTCTTATTATGCTCTTCGATGTCGAAATTGCTAACTGCAGCTAAGCAATGGGCACACCCGCGCAAACACGCGCAAATACGGGCAGCTATATCGGGAATTAGAAAAAAAAAATTAGTTTACATTTTACATTTACAAAGGGGTTTAGTATGTGGGGATGTGTACTGTTTGCTATGTGTGCATTTCAGCGGACTCGCTCATTGCATTTCTCATTTTCACTTTATATGGTTGCAGGGGTGTGGATATTTACACGCTCTGTGTAAGCCTTCCAGTTGAGTCAGTGCCCTCATGCATATGCATGACACGCTGACGTCGTAGGCTTAAATGGCAGTCTCCGAGTAAGATTTGGTTAGTCTTACTCGGATGATTACCGAATCCCGGCCAGTGTCTAAATAGGGATTGGTCTTCTTCTTGGTTCATATGTCGCTACGGTGCTCCGACATGCGTAATCGGAGTGGTCATGATGTCTGTCCAACATAAAATGAACCACATATACATGTTGCAAGGTACACCACCAAATCACTGTTACAATTGCCAAAGAATTTCATGTCAAAAATCCTATCAGTGTTTTTGCTGGTAAAGTGCTTCGATGTAAAAATGTATGGACATGATGAACAGTGACCACATTGGTAGGTACCTCATAGTTTGAGATCAAATATTTGGCATTTGAGGCTCTTTAAAGCCTATATGAACAAGGAAATAACCCCAGGGGTTTGAGAATTAAAACTCAACCTCTAGTAAGCAAAATAGATGAAACTTTGACCAATGAATGGTATTTAGCCCAACAACAGGCATCCATGAACTTTATTCGAATATTAAGTTCATATTATGAACAAACTATTGAAAGTAACATTAAAGAAGTGGGTGACCTGTGTGGGGATGTCAAAGTTTACGAGGGTCATTCACAATTTTCTATATGCCTCAATAAGCTGTCAAAAGAACTGTTCGTGTTTGAAAAACAGATTAAGGATAAAAAAATTCAAAAATTTAACAGAGACCTAACTGATTATCAAAGGGGACGACCTTTTGACACTACCAAAAATGTTAGATTTATGGACATCGGACAGAAACCTGGTAGGAATTTAAAAAAAAGACCCAGATCCAAATTGAAGGGGTCTCATACCATACTCATTCAGACCTTTATTATGCATGTCGGAGCACCATAGTGACATACAAACCAAGAGGGAGACCAATGCCTTATTTAGACATTGTATACAACACAACTCAGCCAGATTCCAGTTCAGCATCATAGAGAGAATTCTTGGTGATAGATCCAATAAACAAGGATGGCATTCACTTCTCACTAAAAAAGAGAAGTATTGGATCATTAAACTGGGTGGTTTGTTTTCACCTGGTTTAAATGATCATTTATAACAATATTATATGTTTCATTTTAACTTTACTAATTACAATGGACAGTAACTATGTGGTTGGTTTATTGTTTAACTTTTTATTCTCTCTTTATTTTCCATACAGGAAACAATTTGAATGTTGGGAAGATCACTTTGGGAAGAATCCTATTGGATGACTCATGATATATATATATATATATATATATATATATATATATATATATATATATATATATATATATATGTGTGCCACTTCTTATTTACTATTACTTTCATTCCCACTGAGGAAAGCCTGTTGGATGAAACCGGTCTGGGTTGTTTTTTATATCTAATAAATACTTATGTATTTAACTTATTAGCCTTATTTTGTTGAATTACACTGCATTTGGTGCTGGCAATTTTGTCTACTTATGCTGTTTCCTGCCTTGCACCTGGGTCCTACTTGCAGAGAGTTTACTTCTTTGATTTCCTTCACTCTGCTGTGGACTTGCCAGTGTTAGCACTATCAGTGCCTGTAGTGGAGATATTCTCTGCTACTTGAGATTATTCCAGATTTCCCATGGATGGGTTGTACTCAGTATGAGTTTTTGATGTTTTTGGATCTATTCACCGTACCATTACACCAGATTGGTTGAGCGGGGTTTACTTGAACAACACGACAACGAAACTCTTCATGTCATGTTTGGAACGGACACCATGTTGATTTACAAACACAAGGTACTGTTTCTATAAATGTTTGGGCTGGAATCATTCTACTAAGGCCCCTTTTTTGCTTGGTCTCTGGACTCATGTATATTTGCATTTGGATAAGCTTTGGACAGGCTTAACAGTGCTGTTTCTACGGCTCTGTTTTGTTTTTTCATTGGGGCAGATGCCACATGGTGCAACTACTTATACATGAACAGAGATTTTTTCATTTTGGATGTGTAGCTGTTTTTTTGGTAATAATCAGTGTTTTTTTGGGCAGATTGAGTAACGGAACTGCTTCTGGCAATAACACGCTGTTGTGCAACCTTATGTTTTCATACAACTATTTCATTTTTGATGTTCCGACCGCATTCTCACTATCTTAAGAATGCAAGCAGATGCCATGTTACTACATTAACATATAACACTGTTTTTTTTCAATATGTGGGTTATAAATTCCCCATTTAAAGGGTTTTTTGTCAGTATGCTTGCATGCTAACATCAGATTATAAATGCCTGCATTTATAAAAGCCTTACAGCATTTTTTGACGGCCACCTTGGTTTTTCTTGCTGAGGGAGCAGTGCTTATGGCAGGAATAGTTATATATGTTCAAACAGGTCAATGGGTCCTTTATTGATGGATGTGTAACTGTTTTATGGCAACTATCGGTGTGGTCTGTTGGATAATAATACAAAATCTATTTTGGTTATAACAAGGAATCCATCTTGGCTACAACAAGGTCAGGAAATAACAAATTTCCTTATGACAGTATATGAATCAGCCTACTTGGACACATTCATTGTGAACTGACTAACTCTGGATACTGTAGTTATTATCTATATGGTTTCGATAGACCAGATATATATGTTTGGGTTTATGTCAGACTTCAGATACTTAAGGGCCATTGTTGCATGGAATTAGATGGGCAACATCGTGTTTGGAACAAAGTTGGGGCATTACTTGAATCTGATTTGTATAATAACTGCTGGTCTCCATACAAATGTAGAATGTTGCAAGTGCATTTAACAACCTCTATAGCTAATTAATATATAAGAACTATTATTCCAATTGTTGGGTAGAATGTTATAACTGTATTTAATAACTTCTACAGGTATTTAACATACAAGAACCATTATTTGTATGCATTTTTAAGTGGCATGTTTATACTATTTTGATGGACCTATACATATATACATTGCCATGGTGTGTCTAAGAGAAAGGTCAAACTAGACACCAAATGACAGATTGTTTGGATAGTTCAGGATTATTATAGAAACCATGAGAACTTGATTGACTAACACTGAGCCAACTTGCAATATTATTTATAAGATTGGACAATATGTATATTTTTCTTTTTTCATGTTTGATGATGATCTATGAATGGTTGCACCTTTAAAATAACACTGATGACTCTGCACTAGGTTGATGGTTATTGCCATACTTTGACATCCATTCATTTCTTAAACATTATAGGCCATATTGACCGCATTCATATTAGGATCGAACAATACCAGGTTTTTGAAACTGGATTGCAACATTGATTAGAACATTCCAAGAGCTTCCTAATAACTATAAGGCCTTATTTTTACTCTGATGAGACATTGCATCTAGTAGTTTCTAATGCAGGATACTTGAAACAGCTCTTTGAATACAGTAACAACAATAAGCCTTTTGGAACATCTTTTTTGATATTAGAATATCTCATAGGTATTCCAGTTATAAATATTTTTATTACTAGATCCCTATTACATGTTTAACTACTAATTCATCTAGAGAACTCCAACCTTTTATAAATTCCCATCAGGATTCTAGCTGAAGCCTACTGTATTCTCCATTCATAATAGTTTGTGGCCATAATTTATTGGTCACCACTATATATAACCAGATTTACTGGCATCATATTTTGTAGGTACTAGGACTGCCCCTCTGATAATTCGGTTTAGTTTATTGGATAGGATATATAGGGGGGTTTTGTCTCATTACTTTTGGCAGCTTATAGCATACAACATTTTTCTGATTTGCTTTTACCAATACCAAAAACTTTTCTGGGGTCTGAATAGACCTATTATTCTACAGCTTATTGTCATGGATCTAGAAACAATACTTCAAGGGCGTTGTGCCGACAAAAATGACATTGGTGTCTTTGGTATACCAAATGAGGATAGTACTCCACAACTAACAGATCCAGTTGACAGCTGCAACAATGTTTTTCATAAACTCAGTAAAAGCATGAAAAGTTTGAGATCAAATATTTGGCATTTGAGGCTCTTTAAAGCCTATATAAACAAGGAAATAACCCCCAGGGGTTTGAGAATTAAAACTCAACCTCTAGTAAGCAAAATAGATGAAACTTTGACTAATGAATGGTATTTAGCCCAACAACAGCCATCCATGAACTTTGTTCGAATATTAAGTTCATATTATGAATGAACTATTGAAACTAACATTAAAGAAGTGGGTGACCTGTGTGGGGAAGTCAAAGTTTACGAGGGTCATTCACAATTTTATATATGCCTCAATAAGCTGTCAAAAGAACTGTTGGTGTTTGAAAAATAGATTAAGGATAAAAAAAAAAAATTAAAAATTAACAGAGACCTAACCGATTATCAAAGAGGACGACCTTTTGACACTACCAAAAATGTTAGATTTATGGACATCGGACAGAAGCCTGGTAGGAATTTAAAAAAAAGACCCGGATCCATATTGAAGTGGTCTCATATGTACAGCAATACATCAGCAGATGATTCCTCCACTACAGGCACTGAAGGGACTAACACTGGGGAATCCCCGGTCCTCAAAAAATCAAAGAGTCAGACCCACCATTTAAACACATTAGGAGGAGGGGTGGGAGAAAGCATAGAAGGTACAAAGATAGACACAATCGAGGGTCTCATACAAACACTTATGAGACAATAGATGGTAATATCTTGAATATTTCTCAAACTGCTTTAACAGAGGATCAAAAGAAAGTTTTGAATAAAGGTCTAAATTTTGTTCCTGGGTTTTTTGCCAATGAATCTGACATAGTCAATGACATTAATGATTTTTGCCACAGGATTAACCTCAAACTTTTCTTTGGATCCAGGTCTGATTCTCAAAGATCTAATGAATTCAAATTTCACAAATCTAACTTTGTACCACCTATGAACCAGAATGTAGCTGTTTTTCAACAAGCTGTACTTAGGGATATACACTTCAAGTTGGATCAGTTTTCACCCATGAAACATAACCTAATGAATACTGAACAACAGGCATTGCAACAGCTTAGGGATAATAAAAATATTGTCATTACTCAGGCTGACAAGGGTGGGGTGGTAGTCATCATGGACACAGATTTTTATCTGGGGGAGGGAAATGGACAACTTTCCAATCCTTCCTATTACATGAAAATGCCTATTGACCCCACTCCTAATTTTAAGCGGGAAATTGACAATTTTTTTGACCTGGCAGTCTTGGAGGGTATTATATCCGACACAGTGAAGACACATCTGATGGTCCAGGATCCACAAAAACAAACATTATGCCTGCTACCCAAGATACACAAATGCCTTAACAAACCTCCTGGAAGACTTATTGTATCTGGGATGGGTTCATTGACAGAACCATTATCTGAGTTCCTCACATTGTATCTTAAACCACTACTAAGCCTGATTCATGCCAGAATACAGGACATCACACAATTTTTACACATCATTGCTGACAATCAACTAGAAACTGACTGGCTACTCTGCACCCTGGATGTCAAGGCTCTATACACCAACATACCACATTGGGCTGGATTGGAAGCCCTCAAGTTTTGGTTAGACAGAGCCCAACTCTATCCCATAGGCTTTAACACACTTTTGGTCTGCATGGCTGAACATGTTCTCAACAAAAATGTTTTCTATTTTCAGGGAGAATGCTATTGGCAGCTCAAAGGCACCGCTATGGGAGCGTCTTTTGCTCCCATATATGCAGACCTGTTTATGGGATACATTGAGGAACATCTCATTTATGACTCTGCACACAACTTATATCTAGAGGAACTTGATATTTGGCGTAAATATTTTAACGATTGTTGGTTGGTTTGGTGTTCTGATGAGGAATATTTGGCAGAATTTGTATTATACCTCAACCAGAACAAATGGGGTATTGAATTTACTTCTACTCATGACAAAAATTAAATTAACTTTCTGGATGTGACCATAACCAGAAATCCAGATGACACTCTACAAAGTAAAACTTTTCGTAAATACCCCCAGTACAACAACTTACTACATGCAACGAGCATGCATCCAAACCACTTCATCCGAAACATACCCAAATCTCAGTTCCTCTGGATTCATAGAATTTGTTCCTCAGAAAAAGATTATGAAGAATCCCAACAGGGCCTGGCCAACAGGTTTAGAGCTAGGAGTTACAAGGAGCCTGACATCCAGAGTGCCCAACAAATTGCTATCAATTCTACCAGAACCTCCCTTCTTAGATACCATGGTAAGACTCAGATTGAACAGGATGAATCTATCCAGTTTATCACAACATTTGGACGTAACATCAACCTGATTAGGAATGTTATGTCCAAACACTGGAACATTCTTACTGCAAATGAGGAGCTTACACCATGGATTGGTGATGCATGTAAGTATAGATACAGGAGAGGGAGGACACTTGGTTAATTTTTTTCACATTTTAAAAGGGTCAGGTCGGCTGGAGCAATACACCATCAACTAACCATGACAGGTGGCAAACTGTGGTGTACCTACCAATGTGGTCACTGTTCATCATGTCCATACATTTTTACATTGAAACACTTTACCAGCAAAAACACTGATAGGATTTTTGACATGAAATTCTTTGGCAGTTGTAACAGTGATTGGGTGATGTACCTTGCAACATGTATATGTGGTTCATTTTATGTTGGACAGACATCACGACCACTCCAATTATGCATGTTGGAGCACCGTAGCGACATACGAACCAAGAGGGAGACCAATGCCCTATTTAGACATTGTATACAACACAACTCAGCCAGATTCCAGTTCAGCATCATAGACAGAATTCTTGGTGATAGATCCAATAAACAAGGATGGCATTCAATTCTCACTAAAAAAGAGAAGTATTGGATCATTAAACTGGGTGCTTTGTTTTCACCTGGTTTAAATGATCATTTATAACAATATTAAATGTTCATTTTAATTTTTACTAATTACAATGGACAGTAACTATGTGGTTGATTTATTGTATAACTTTTATATTCTCTTTTTATTTTCCATACAGGAAACAATTTGAATGTTGGGAAGATCACTTTGGGAAGAATCCTATTGGATGACTCATGATATATATATATATATGTGTGTGTGTGTGTGTGTGTGTGTCACTTCTTATTTGCTATTACTTTCATTCCCACTAAGGAAAGCCTGTTGGCTGAAACCAGTCTGGGTTGTTTGTTATATCTAATAAATACTTATGTATTTAACTTATTAGCCTTATTTTGTTGAATTACACTGCATTTGGTGCTGACAATTTTGAGTACAATGCTGTTTCCTGCCTTGCACCTGGGTCCTACTTGCAGAGAGTTTACTTCTTTGTTCTTGATTACTAGGCCACTACTGGGGTGTCACAAGATCTTTTGAGGAATCTGAGTTTCCACAAAAATGGACAGCATTAATATTTAATATTTACATAGAAGCTCAAGATAGGGTATAGCATAGTGCTGAGTAGTCTAAAACATTAGCCTTGCAAGAGAAACTAGGAATGGGTACTTTCACCATTACTTTTTGCTGTACAATTTGAGTCATTAACCATGGACATAAGACAATCAAGCATGATTTGCTATAAATGGAAAAATGATAATATTTATTTTTGTGGATGACATATTGTAATAATATGTGTTATCAATCTAGAACATGATATAAACATATTTAATAAACTGAAATATTTTAATAATATAGTGTGATATAAAGTGAATGAAAAAAAAAACTAAAGCCCATAGCAATAAATTATGCCCCATGACATGGCTTGGTATAGAACTTCCCCTTTTTGTGAGGTCATGACAAGAAGAAATACTTGTAAATTTGGTTAGAACAGGATGTTGAGCAAGTAGGCAAAGAAATGTTGGAAAATTACTCAAAAGATTCTAAGTAGGATAATATTATGGCCCTTGAGAATAAAATATAAGTAATTAAAGTGGTTTTGGTCATACTCATTCTTTAGGTAGGTCAGGCTTATTTGTATCAAACAAAAGATTAAATATGGAATAATAAGAAAAGGGAAATTAAGAAGTTTTTTTTGGATAACAAAAGGTAGAGATAACAATGGGAAAACCGTTACTGACAAAGGAACAGGATGCTCTGGGACTTCCAAATTTGGAGGCATACTATAAGGCTATACAACACAGATTAATTTATTTGATTCAGGATATGGAATATATGCCAAATGGAGCTACGTGATAGGCATAATGCTCAAATTAACAAAGGGATCACATTTGGGCAGATCTAGGAAAGCAATATAAAGAGCATTATATACAGATTTTTATACAAAAAAGTATTAAGCAAACCTTTATGTTAAAGGAATTCAGACCTTAGAAAGTAGAATAGCACCAATAGGTTACACTATTTATAGTAATAAGAAAGACACAGAACGGTGAAGAAAATATAATGATAATTTGGAAAAGAAAGATTAAAGAACTGAAATTTTGGGAGCAGCTGATAAAAGCATATGAAGTAATTAAATAAGATAAAGCTATACAAACTTTTCAGTTTTTGAACTGAGATCAACTTGCATATTCAGATCTACTGTTGGAATTCAAGGAAGATATACAAAGGTTAGATAGTAATTTTGTTAAACTACAAAAAGTAGAGTTTATAACTGAGGACAAAACAGAAATGGCAGACCAGAAAAGAGTAATAAGAATAGTATATAAGATAATATTAGATTTGAGAAGTAAATAAAGTACAAAGGTAAAGTAGCATTACGTTAATGATTAAATGAAGAATCACAGATGACCAGTGGAAGAAAATATGTCTTGATCCTAGATATGCAAAAAAAAATTGAGAAAATTAGAATTATTGCATGGAAATATTTGCACAAATATTTCAATACGTTTATGAGACTTGAAGAAATGCTTCCATAGAAAAGAGGCATATTTTCTAGATGTGAGGGTTCAGAAAGAAGTACTTGGGAACATATACATTGGGAATGTATGGAGTTGCCTCAGTACAAAACTTACCTGAATAATATGCTATATCTTATACTTAGAAGAGAATTTATCCCCAGTATTGAGATGTTTTGTTGTGTTTGTGTAAAATAACATGTACCAAAGAGGTGAAAGTCTATCTTTAGTGTAGATAGTGATTTAGAAAGTTATAACTAGAAAATAGAAAACCAGACAAACCACCAATAAGAGGTGCAAAAAGAAAAAGATGATTACAGAGAGTAAAAAGTTGGAACTGACAACCATTGGGGTTCAAAGACAGAACTCCATAGTAACAAATTAGAAATCAGAAACAGAATTTCATATTGAGCTTGAAGGGGACATTCACGTGAACAAGTTTTGAAGTTACTGGTCCAGTTGTGAAAATATGCAATATAGTGGAAATAAAATAATATCATCTGTGATGGTCCCTCTACCCTGGTTCAATAATCAAGGAGCCTCAATCTTCACCACTGACACCAGTGAGAGATAGCCACTAAAAATAGGAATGGATCTACATAGTATTTTCAGATGCAGCTGCCTGCATCAAGCACAGTTTTCCCCAAGGGCACACACGGAACACACTCCAGGCCTAGGACTGGACTATCTATCTCTCCAAATCCCAATTAAGACTCATTTTGGAGCACTGTGTCCCAGTTCCAAGTAGCTGACACACTCACACACTCCTGGGAAAGTTTGTACAGATTCACTAGCTGTACCCCTTTTGCTCAGACTATAAGGTAACTACGCTGCCAGCAGTCAACTACTCTAAGGCTCTTACAAAGGTATCCAATTACACTGAGTAAAATCATTATTAATCTAAATGGTAGAGTGTAACCAAAGCAGCAAGGCTTTTCAGAGTAGCCAAAGCATAACTAAAATAAGCACAAGTACTCTCAAGATGTTAAAAGTAATCTCTAAATGACCTGTCACAATAAAAGGTATAAAAATATTTAATAATAAATAATAAAATAGAAAACATGAGAATACTAAGTATCTAAGTACAATAAATGTCAGAGTTTCAATCACAGGAGAAATAAAAATAACACAGTTGGACAGATTCAAACAGATGCAGAAACCACTACTTAACTAATCTCACTGTATTTCCTGAGTGTCTAAAGAATAACTGTTCCCTAGCTAGATTAATTAATACAGCAAGGCAAGATTAGATGCTGAGATGTTTACTTCCACAAGGCAGGTAATGAAGGTAATGAGCTTCTAACTAACTGAACTAAACTGAACAACTAACTGAATGACTGTGATAACTGTTATATTTCTTTATATCAGGTTCCAAAGAAAAATCTGCTGTGAGAGTTCCATCCTCTCAGTGTCAGTTATAGAATGACATCACATTTGATCACCTGACTCTGGTACAATACACACTCTTTGCTAAGATCTGTTGCGGTATTTGAAAATTATAGAACAAGTTCAAAAACTTCTATTCTTCCCTTCCAGAATTCTTTGTATAAAGATATGCATTTAGTCAGTTATAATAACACTACTGATACATTTGTAACACAAGCATCTGTACAAGTCAGTGTGATAGTCAAATGATACAAAGTTATTCCAGCCAACCATGCTGGCATATGCTAAACATGCACTGCCCTGTTCTCCTTGGCACTGATGGCAATACCTCACATCACCACATGGTCAACAGCTAATTCCTGATTTTTCATTATGTTGTAAGTAGTTAATTTATGTGTTTTAACTGTTTTTGTTTAAAGAGTGATGCTAAATCAATCTTGAGACTAAGACAAAATAGAATAAATGATTGTGATAATTGGACTTACATGGTTAATAATGGCAGGTGTTTGAAAGTTAAATGTAAGAAATGATTGTGTGGCATGAGGTTCAGTTATTAATATTGTATAAACATCCATCGACAACCCCCTTTTCCCTGTTTTTGCTCATGGGGTCAGGGTGCCACTGCAACAGTGGCAATCATTTAAAGCCATTGGTCACACAGCGTGGTGGCTAGCCCTGTTGTTCTTCTATACCACACACACATGCACACACACACTCATGCCTACATCCAATTTTGTGTGCCCAGTCCACCTACCGCATGTTTTTGGAATGCGGAGGAAACCAGAGCACCTGCTGAAAGCACATGCAAACACAGGTAGGACATGCAGGCTCCACACAGAAGTCATCTGTGCTGGGAATCAAACCAGCAAACCTCTTTCTGTGGGAAGGCAATATTACCTGTTACTACACTGTGTAAATTTAAGTATAAAACAGTTGTAACAGCAATCAATGTTGAAATAACAAGTGCATCATGCATAAGGATTGCACATTACGTAAGAATGAAAATGTATTAATAAAGTATTTATATTGCTTAAAAATATGAAAGGTACTGGGTTCAAACAGCAGAGCTTGAGTTGTATATCAACAGAGTCATCCAAATCTGAATGCAGCTCTGGATAGCAGCAAATACTCTAGGCGGTACCTACTGGAGGAAAAGTTATGTAGACTAACCACTTTAGGCATCAATGGTAGTGTAAAGCATCCTCTAGATGGGAGAACATGGATCATAGACTATGTCTCATGTCAGGGCTAGCCACTCATGGTGTAAAATTTGGCTGTAGTTGATTTGGTTGCACTGACTAATGTCACCAAAATTGGAATGGGTATTTGCCAGTGATAAGTGGGTTGATGACCTGATCTGCACCGGGGATCCATTCTAATGGTGGGATTGGGGGTCTATGTGCTCCTATCAGGCAGTTTCCAATAGTCCAGCCTGGGGTACCTGAGCTGAATACTCCTTATATAAGTTTACTGACAGGTCACAGGTCAGGTTGGAAGTGGATTATGTATCCAGTATTCAAGACGGAAGACAGTGCAGCCAAACCACTTGGAATCCAAAGTCTTCTACTCAGGGGGAGGGCAGAATGAAAATTGTGTTGGAAATGTGAGAGAGAGGCTTCAGAAGACAGTGAGGGATGTCATCAGAATTAGTGACACTCTCATGGCAATCAGACTTCAGTGCAAGGATAGGACACTATTCATTATCTGAGCCTATGCCCCGCAGCAGGGTTGTGATAGTGAGGAAAAGACTGCATTCAGGCAACAGATACAGGACCTGCTAGATAAGGTGCTTATAATGGGGAAGCTGAATGCATATATCTGGACACACAGACCAGGACATGGGGACTGCTTGGGTCCACATGGGTGGCAAATGACTTGATGGTGGCCAACACATAGTTCAGCAAGAGAAATAGTCACAAGGTCACATACAAGAGTTGCCAACATACAACTCAGGTAGACTTCCTCCTAGGAATGAAAATGCATTGGGGTAAAATTAGTGATTGCAAATACACCCCCATTAAAACAGTTAGCCCACAGCATAAACCCCTGGTTGAAAGTAGTGGTCGGAGAAAGCTTTAAGGTCAATAGAGACTAGGCTAAAGACAGAAAGCACAAGAATCCAAGGAAGTACTCATGGCTCTAGCCAGATAGTTGAGAAGATGCTAGAGATGAGGAAAGAGTTCAACTGGGCATTTCTAGATTTGAAGAAAGCATATCACAAGGTCCCAAGAAAGCTGATTTGGGAAGTTGAGGTCACAGAAACACTGGTAGAATGAATGCAGGCTTTGTAGAAAGACCCAATCATACAAGTACAAGCAGCGTTTGGACTCACAGAAGAGTTCCATGAGGGAGTGGGTATGTTCCAGGGTTCAGCTCAAAGCCCACTGCTGTTCATACTGGTGATACCCTACATAAGCAAACAGGTAAGTGGAGACTGATCAACAAAGCTGTATGCAGATGGTGTGACATTACAGGCAGACTCTATAAACAAGCACGTCAGCAAATGATAGAGGAAAGGAATGCAAGCTAAAGGCACACATGATGAAATTGAGTATGGATAAGACCATTGTAATAACAGTAAATGGGGTCAATGGAAAAACATGAGACTTGAAATAGAAGGAAAAATAGTAAAACAGATTAATAGCTTCAAGTATGTGGGGGTGATGAGGTCAAAGGTAGAATCAGAGTTGCTGCAGCCAACTGCCACAGAGTTTCAGGGGTAGTGTTTGACAGAATAATGCCAAAGAAAATGCAAGGTAAGGCACACAAGACAGTGGTGAAACCAGAACTACTATATGGTACAGAAACCTGGGCAGTGAAGGCAGAAAATCTGGGGAAGCTAGAGATGATGGAGATGAAGTGCATGAGACAGGTGATAGGATGCACTCTATGGGGCATACAGACAGACAGAGAAATGAGGACCTCAGAGCAGGAGCTCAAGTGTCTCCAATTGCAGAGCAGATCAAAGAGAAGAGATTATGGTCATTTAGGGACATCTGAAAGAAAGCAGAAGACAATCTGGTGAAGAAGATTAGGGACAGAGAGGAGGAAGAAGGCAAGAGCAGGTGAGGGTATCCAGCAAAGAGATGGATGGGCTGTGTGAGAGAAGACCTGTGACAGGCATGACTGTCAAAGAAGGTAAGAGAGTGGCATTGAATTGATGGAGATGGCAACATTTGATGCAACACCCCAAATGCTATGTTGAAAATGGGGGAAAAGTGGGTTGATGATGATGGAGATGTCTAGTCTTTTATTAGAGCACAGAGTTTGTGAACAGGTTGTTAATGGTCTTTATTGAGACATTCTGAAAATAAAACAGTGGAAATCAGGACTAAAGTTTGTTGACAAGAGGCTGTTTTTGATAAAAATCACAATTTTTTTGTTTAAACAAGAAACATATTTATTAAATTATCAGATATGACACAGGCAATCATATATTTATATAAATGAAAACAAACCATACTGACATAATTTTAGTTGCAAACATTATATATTACTTAGAATCTAACCAGTCATAGTCAGTCTAACATTATATAGCTCTCCTACCTTCTTTTAAACCTCATTCATCCTCTGCATGTATTATTCCCACAATTCCCATTTCTCTATGTAATTTGCTCCTACCCTTTTCTAAATATTCAAATTCCAAATGTTTTATCTCTGTTACTATATTCACTACTTCTAGTACAGTTGTTTTAGAGTTTAATTTCCATTTTTTAGTAATTGCTTTTTTGGCCACCACCATAATTAGACTCAGCAAGGCCTTACGATGTCTAGGCAATTCCGATTCTGTATCATAGCTCAAAAATCATTTCCTTAGTTAGACAGATTTGCTCACCCAGTATCTCTGACAGAGTAGTCAGTCTGCAGGGAATCTTAAAGTCTGCCAGCTTGTTACACTCCCAGAAAATATGTTCCCAGTTACCTCTTTCTTCGCTATCACACCTCCAACATGTGCTCTCTACCTGTGAAAAAATTCTTCAGAGTCTACCTAGAGTGTAAAAATATCTATGTAAACACTTCCAAGCAAAGAACTTAAATCTTTTAGACTTTGTTGCGTATTTGAGAGACATACATATTTCCCCCATTGTTTCTTTGTGAATTGCTTATCCAGTCTCCCTTCCCAGTCCTTTCTAACTTCCTCTGATTGATTCTTACAGTTATCATACAATATTTTATATGCTCTACTAATTAATCCTTTTTTAACAGCAGCTTCTGTTCTAGATTCTGCTAAAAAGTCTACCAGGGCTGGTCTTTCTTTTAGGATCCCCATATTTCTTTCTCTTTGCCTATACTCTGATATCAGTCATTGATAGGAAAGGCAATCTCTAGCCTGCAGTCCAAATAAATTCTTGGCCTCTTCCCATTCTATTACCTTTCCCTCTGTAATCATTTGCTCCAAATACCTTGGGTCAGTTGCTAGGTTTCTCCAATGAATTTGAGCCGTCCTGTTGCCTATTGTCTGCATCCCTAATCATAGTCATCCCTACTGGCAGAAGCATTTATATCACGTTATTGAAAGATGAAAATAGCGAATGCTATTTCATCAAACCTAAAATATCTAAACCACATAATATCGAACATTCAGAACAGCAAATTTTTTACTTGGGGAAAAAATTTGCTATTCCGAAACACATACACACAACACAAGCACACCTAAAAAACATCAATACACACACATACACTTATAATTCTACAACTAACCCTACACTAAACTATACATACACTACTATCTATCCACTTACCTTAACCCAAACCCTAACCCTAAGGTCCGTCACTATCGCACACTGACCTAACTCACGCCCTAACCCTATCTCACTTAATCCGCCCCTAACCCTAACCCGCACCCTAACCCTAACTCACTTAACCGCCCCTAACCCTAACTTACCTAACCCGTGCCCTAATCCTAACAATCACACAATCGCACACTTACCTGTACCCGACCCATAAATCTCCACCACTGCGTTGAAAATAGCAAAGCTACAGAACCAGCCAACCAAATTCTTTCCCTAGGAAAGAATTCGATGTTCTGCAGCTTCGCTATTTTTAGTGTTCGATTAAAACGGGTCGATATTAGAACATTTGAAGTTTTAAAACTTCGATGTTCTGATATAGACCCTTGGCAGAATCTCCTTTCTCCATTCTTGTGATGGCTTAGTTCTTAGAATACTTTCTGCTACTTTATAAATATAATATTCTGTATTGTTATTGTCATTTGTCCTTAAAGATCTGCATCCAAAATCCCAGTCTCTCCTTATTTCTTGAGCTTCTCCCCTGTTTTGTCATCCTCCTTTTCCACTTTGAATTATAGATTTCTGCTTGTGCATAGTAGCTTTAACTGTGTAGCTCTGAATTGCCCCTTCAAATCAGGTAATCCCAAACTGCCTTGTTTTGTTGGAAGAATCAACTTATCCCACTTGACTCTTGCCATCTTCCCTTTCCAGATAAAATCCTTCAGCTCTTTATTAATTGCTATTCACAACTTCTCTTCTGTTTGAGAAAAATATGGCTGACCTGTGTATAAAACTAAAGGAAGTAAAAACATTTTAACTGTTTGTATTGTTCTATCAATATCCATATTACAGAACTTCCAATTTCTCAGTTTTTTATTATCCTTTGTTTAGTCTCTTCTCACATATCCTTAGCTACCACACCAGAATCCTTTTTAATCCATACTCCTAAGTACTTTATTTTATAATGTCCCCATATATATGGATACGGCTGAACCAATTTATGTATGGGTACATAATTTACAGTTATTGCCTTTGTTTTAGGTTCATTAATTTTTGCCTCAAAATGTTCCACAACACTGGAATGCCCTTTTCTGGTTTTATCAGGTATAAAATAATATCATCTGCAAATAGAGTGGACTTTTCTTGACTACCATACCACTTATATCCTTGAATTTCTGTGTCCCTTATTTTCTTTGCCAGTGGTTCTAAATATAATCCACATAACAAAGGGGAAAGAGGACACCCCTGCCTGGTTCCTCTGCTCAAACATAAATTATCAGAGAGGAACCCACCCACTTTAATTTTCACCACTGATCCCTCACATATCCTCCTAATCAACCTTTTAATTTTATCATGGAATGCAATGCTTCCATTGCCTTGCTCATAAACTCACAGCTTACTCTGTCAAATGCTTTCTCTGTATCAAGACCCATCAACAGTTATATTGTCTTGCATTCTGCTTCTGTCTGGATCATCAATGTTCTGTTAATGTTGTCAGATGTTTGCCTCCCCTCTACAAAACCACATTGATCCATATCTATTAATCTTGGCATCACCTGTGCCATTCTTTTAGCCATTATAAACATAAACACGTTATAATAATGATTCCGGATTAAAATGGGCCTATATGAAGGTATTACAGCCACCACCGCTTTCTTTCAGGATGTTGGTGATTCTCCTCCTTTTAAAATACTGTTAAAACCTTCCAAATCTTTATCAGTTTTTCCCCTTCTAGCTTCCAAACTTCCACATGAATACCATCTATTCCTGGGGACTTTTCTGTGTATTGGTTATACATCACCACTTTGATATCTCATCTACTCCTGTCCTGTTAATAAATGATCCTCATCTACCCCTAACCTTGGCATATGTAATTCTTCCATAAACATTTCCATTTGTACCTTTTCTTGATTTCCATGTTTCTCTGCTTTATACAGACTTTTATAAAATTTCCAAAATATTTCTAGTATCTCTACAGGATCTCGTTATCTTCCTTGTTATAGTCTTCCTAAGCTTGGCGACAACCCTTTCTACTTTTTGTTGCCTGAGTTATTGTGCTAAACATTTTTGTGCTCTGGAGTTATTATCAAAAACAGTTGCTTAACAGCAATCTTTTTAAACTCATGCACATTATCGAGGTAATCCCTTATTTTCTGTTTAGCATTCTGCAATTACTCCTCTGCTTGTTCTGCAAGATTCCCCTTATTCTGTAATACTTTAACATTTGTCAGACCCTCTAAATAATTTGTGTTACTTCTTAACCATTACTCTCTTTTATTTCCACCCTATTTTTAAACACCACTTTAATTTTATTCTACTCCCTACCTATAGTTTCAGAATAAATTTCTATCTTCTCTAATAATGCCTGAATAATTTCCACTACCTATTCTATAAATTCCTCCCTTTTTAACAGATAAGTGGGAAAGTGCCAGTGTCTCATTTTTATTTCATTACCCTGCATTTATTTAGTTATTATTGACATGTTATCTGAAATAATTATTGGATGTGTATCAAAACTTTCAATTAAATGTGCATGTTCCTGTAAAATGTAAGTTCTGTCTAGCCTAGCCAGTTTTTGTATAAAGTCACTCAGAACTCTTGCTGCTGAATTTGCATATTCCATGCCAAATATCTTCATAAATTTCTTCAAAAATCTACCCTACTTTGATACATTTTCCCTTCTGGGCCTCCCAGACACATCTTCACTGCTGCAAATCAAATTCCAGTCCTCAACTATAAGTAATATTCCCAGCTGAAAGCTGATTATTTCTTCTAGAATTTTCTTAAGCTCCGTTATAGCAGTTTTACATAGAATATCAATACATGCCTGTGTAATCTTACTCCCTTGCCATTAGCCCCTTGGTACTACATATCTACCATTATTATCTTTTTATCCTCTTCTATCTCTATTGGAGCTCTGCTTGCAATTAGTATAAGTACTCCTCTTTTACTTTGTCTCAGATATTCTGCTGAATAAACATCCTGAAAACCTTTCTTTATCAAATTTGCATGTTCATTTCTTTCCAAATGTGTGTCGTGTAGTGTAGCTATTAGCACTGTACATTTTTAATATGGTTCACTGCTCTTTATTTTTTTGTATATTTCTGTGAGACCATTTACATTTAAAGATAATATAGAGAGTGTCATTATGTTAAAAAGTTATAATCCCCACATTTTATGTGTAACAGCTTTCATGTTAAGTATATAGTTCCAGCATTTGTGTTACATGCCTGCACTAATGTTTGGCAGGCTGATCTTTATACAGTTGTTTCTTATCATATCCATTTGAGCTTATATCACATTTTACAAAACTTTTTGTTTTATTGAAAGCACTCAAACAATATACCCCAGTACACCTCTTCTTCTTTCGGCTTTTCCCAGTTAGGGGTTGCCACAGCGGAACTCCGGTCCGCTAATGATTGGCAGTAGATTTTTTATGGGTGCCGAGGTGCCAGCTCGATGCCCAACCTTCAACGAAGGTGCACCCATTCTACGCATGTCTTTCGAATGCCACTCGACCGTGGGGAGGAGATGCAGACTCAACACAGAAGGTGCTCTAGCCGAGAATCAAATGGGAGAACCTCTTGCTGTGAGGCAACAATGCTACTGCTGCACCACCGCAGCTTACATACCCCAGTACACCCTTAAAAAAATTCATTATTTGAAGATGTACATAGTTTTCTGTGTTAATATTAGGTTTTAGGGGTATACCCCAGTACACCCCTAAAACCTAATATTAACACAGAAAACTATGTACATCTTCAAATAATGATTTTTTATCCTCCTTGTTGTTGTTGTTCTTTGTCTTTCGGCTTTTCCCGGTTAGGGGTCGCCACAGCGGAACTCCGGTCCGCTAATGATTGGAAGTAGATTTTCACAAATGCCAAGGTGCCAGCTCGACGTTCAACCTTCAACAAAGGCATGCCCATTTACACATGTCTTTCGAACCCCCACCCAACCGCGGGGAGGACATGCAAACTCCACACGGAAGGCACTCCCTGCACTCCAGCCGAGAATCGAACGGGAGAACCTCTTGCTGTGAGGCAATCCTCCTAATAGGAACAATTATCCCAAACTGACAGCCACACTTACAGACTTGGATTAACCTGTAAGGATGGTTATCCATGCTAAGATGCATGGTACAGCCTGTGCTTCTACTAAGTGCTGTCTGGTTTTGTCTCATCTTTATTGCTGTCTCTGATTGGGAGAACACGTGAATGTTTTCAGAAAACATTATTGAAGGAAAGCAGTATTATGTTTTTATTGCTCTGTATCAGATTGTCTGCATGGAGACATGAGAACCAGGTACAGCTTCTACAAGCATTTATTTATTTGCTAGAGGAAAGCCTTATTATATTTAATGTTCATATTTATTAATTTGCTTTCTCTTAAAACCTGTTACTAGATCAAGCCAAGGGCCTTAATTCAGTTATTCCCCTAAGAATGAGAAAATATTTCTTGTATCATACTCTTTTGAACTTACTTTTCTTCTTTTTTATGTTGCAATGCCTACATTTCTTAAAACTGAAGAAGGAGAAAGAGAGAAGACGGGGAAAACAGGGGCACCTCTTTACTTTAGTATTCCTATTACACTTGAAATTAACTGAGAAAACTTTATTTCATGCAGATTATTTCATGCATTATAAAAATACTACTGTTAAGAACAAAATTTTGTTTTGCTTACAGTTAACTCTCTCCATCCTCTTCCCCCTCCTAAGTGTTCTTCTGAACATTAGTGGTATGAAGTAGGGCATATGCTTTAGGGTCCCCTAGACGTTTAACAAAGTCAACAAAGTCCAATATTTCCAGGTTTTCTTGTTCTGTCATGTTTCACAAATATAATTAATGCTTTGTAATCCCACATGTATTTCTTAATTTTGCTGTTTTTATTCTTGTTTATCTCCATCTACCAAATCCAATCTCTGCTTCATTTCCAACATACTCTCGGTTCTTTGTACTTTTTTTTCTGTCTCTCAAGCATCTTCCATTGAAACATTGGAAAAGGTTTCACTGGCACAATTTTTCTGTGGTCTTTATTACCAGGAGAACAAGAAGCAGAATCACCTTTTATTCCACAGCTCACTTTTTGTTGGATAAACATTTGTATTTCCTCCTTAGCATGTTCTGCATCAAACAATGATTTTTGTCCTGCCAGGAAAGAATATTTTGAAGATAGCTAGGTAAAGCAGTTTGAATCTCATGCCTGCTTCTCAACACTTCCTGATTAGTGGAATACATTTACTTTTCTTCTGCCTGGTGTACAGTTAGTAATATTTTCCCACACACACTCTACTGTCTCCCACTTTTAGTATTTGTCCTTCTGCCACAGTTTTGTCAGAATCAACTCCTTCTGCTGGTAGGATTGCATCTTTACTATTAAAGGTCTAGGTTGCTTTCTCATGGCTAGGTTTGGAGCATACACATGATGTGCTTTTTCAGTTAACAACTTTTGTTGTGGAATGCCACTTCAATTGCTCATTTGTGCTTTCATAAAATTAATACAGTCTGTTCCTTCCAGTTTCTCTGTTACAGCAGAAAATCTCAGGTTTTCCCTAAGTGCTCTGTCCTCTAATTCTATTATTTTTTGAAGCATCTCTTCTTGAGCAGTCTCGTATTCAGCTGGCCTTTTCTTCATTTGACCTCTGATTTTTTTTGCAGTTTTATTACTTCATCTGAGTATTTGTTTAAAGCTTCTTCTATTTTCATTCTTTTGTTATTTGAGTTGATATACTCCATCAGTGTTTTGTTTATTTTAATCAGCTCTGAGTACATTTGACTTATTTTTTCCTCTAGGTTACTGGAAGTCATGCCTTGCACCAAAGCTGGAGCTTGCACTGCTTTTTTCTAAACAGCTGCATAATTCTTTCCAGTCGGTGTTATTTCCTCACCTTTTATGATTAATTTTCTTTCAGGTTCTCTGAATTTCCTTTTTTATAGTGTTCAGGCAGTGCACTTACTAGCCAGTTACTGAAATGTACCCAAAAATACGAGTTTACTGGATGTCTATTCTGAGTTTCTGGTTTCACACTGGGAGAGCTGAAATTAAGCTGTTTCTCAATGCGCAGCCATCTTGGAAGTCTTGACAAGAGGTTGGTATGCAATGAATGGGATACGAGACCTGTGATGCTCATGGAAGGCATTCACCAGGAAATTCAAATCTGAGGCACATGGTCCTATTTGGATGAGGAGTTGGTGTATAGCCTTGATCCCATTCATGTCACCTTAGCTCTTTGAAATAACTATAAATAAAATTTATTATCAGGACATTTTCTATGAGCCATAGTGCCAGTACTTCCTAAACATGGACTCTATAAAATTTTTAACAAGTGATGAGAAACTATCGTAATAAATATGTGATTTTCTGCCCTTACAGATTCATGTTCTAAACTGTAAACAAGTATTCAATAGGAACAGTAACACTTAGAATATGTGACCAGTTCAAATGGGCTGATTTCCTAGTCATGTAAAATCATGGTTATATATTGTGTATTTGTATTATAATAAAATGCCCTCTCTGCTATTTCTGTATTAGACCTGCTGTAAGTTCATAGCATTTAGGCTTGGGATATGCCTAAAAAAGTGCTTGGACCAGTCTACTCACCTGATTAACAAAACAAACAAACAAACAAACAAACAAACAAACAAATAAATAAATAAATAAATAAAAGTTAAAAAAATGCCTTTTTGGTGTCTCCTGCCTGATGAGAATTTGATCAACCTGCAATACTCATTTGCAGTTGTCGAGTAAGAAGCTTGTTTGTTCAAAAGGTAGTAGAGTTAGTAACAGCATTGAATTGATACTTCTAAGTACTGTAAAGTTATATGAAGGTTGTCCATTTCTTAGAAATGAGAGTTATTTGAACTCAGACTGCATTTTATCCATTTGTTTCCACAGCATCATTATCTCCAGCCTGATCTACTGAAAGGTTTTCTTTCATACACCTTTAATGGAAAATATACTGGTTTTGTAGTGGTAAGAAAACATTACAAAGAGTTCAAGAACTACATTTTGTCATTCTTATTTTAAGAACTGTGATCCATTCTACAACAAATACTTCCATTAGCATATTCATATTTTTTAAAGACACAAAAAACTGAAAGCCATTTTCCTGCAGTGGTCAGTTAGGAAAGGCATAGTGAATTTGTGAGAATGATTAGAGAAGACCCATTCCAAAAGAGGCAAGAACAGATGTAACTTTTCAGTGATCACCTGACAGAGGAATTTTAAGATGACATTTCTCAATCTGGATTGTAATGAGGCATTCCATCCATACTGACATTCCTTGTAATTACAGAATGATTCATGGTCATTAATGTACCAATAATGTTAGTAATAGTGTAAACTCCCCAAGGGAAAGCAAGTGGGAGGGCACAGACAGCAATATTGGTTATTTTAAATGTTCACCTACTAGGCATTCAACAAATGCCCTTTTTCAGTTTGTATAGCATTACAAATGAATTGAAGGATTAAGGATTAACTTGTTTTACATTGAATGAGCAGAAGTGTACCTGTTTCAGTCAGCCAATGCTCTCACCTAAGTCTCAAAATTTGATTAACAACATGGAAATAATGGAAGTGCAGTATTTTAACCAGGACTCTGCATTAGCACTGATGCTGAGACCAAGCTTATAGAGAGACTAGGTCATTTGTCATCTACCATATGTTGATATACATAATCCTGACCTAAAGTAAATTTGATTTAGAACTAATGGAAGAACACAGGAACAAGGAGTGGGTTTGCTATCCCTACACATAAAATGAGATAGTGACGAAGGATGGTAGTAGGAATCTTATAAGGAAGAGAAGGGAATATATTATAGTAATTGTCCATGTCAGGATGTGGGTTGTGCTGACATGTACTCATATCTGCTCATGGGGGTGCCCTCTCAAAGTACAGGGACTAAGGAGTGAAAGAATAATGCTGAGAAGACAGTCTTCAGGAAAGTGTTCTAAGGTATTATACAGAGAGCTCTTCATTGCAAACTCTCTATACAATTTAATTTGTCACTAAGCTAAGAAAGCAATATTGTGGTGGCATAGTTATGTATTTTTTTATTTAGTTTTACAGGCTGGGTGACATACCTGTTATTTTGGGAGATCCGAAGAGATATATATACAGATGGGAAATTTTGCTAAGACACCAAGGAGATTCCTCTATTTTTTCATCAGCAATGCCAAAGGACAACTTGTGCGGGGGAAACAGGAAAATAATGTACTGCTTAGGCTGTGTAAGAAAGCATGATGAAGAGGATACTGGTGTCAAAATGGAAGTTTGGCTAAGTTCAGAACAAATGGAAGTATTGTATGGTAATGTGGGTGAAGGAGTGACTAAGTCCAGAACAAGTGGAAGTATTGTATGGTAATGTGGACGAAGGAGTGACTAAGTCCAGAACAAGTGGAAGTATTGTATGGTAATGTGGACGAAGGGGTGACTAAGTCCAGAACAAGTGGAAGTATTGTATGGTAATGTGGACGAAGGGGTGACTAAGTCCAGAACAAGTGGAAGTATTGTATGGTAATGTGGGGAAGGATTGACTAAGTCCAGGACAAGTGGAAGTATTGTATGGTAATGTGGATGAAGGAATGACTAAGTCCAGGAAAAGTGGAAGTATTGTATGGTAATGTGGACAAAGGAGTGACAGTCCAGAACAAGTGGAAGTATTGTATGGTAATGTGGACGAAGGAGTGACTAAGTCCAGAACAAGTGGAAGTATTGTATGGTAATGTGGATCGAAGGAGTGACTAAGTCCAGAACAAGTGGAAGTATTGTATGGTAATGTGGACGAAGGAGTGACTAAGTCCAGAACAAGTGGAAGTATTGTATGGTAATGTGGACGAAGGAGTGACTAAGTCCAGAACAAGTGGAAGTATTGTATGGTAATGTGGACGAAGGAGTGACTAAGTCCAGAACAAGTGGAAGTATTGTATGGTAATGTGGACGAAGGAGTGACTAAGTCCAGAACAAGTGGAAGTATTGTATGGTAATGTAGATGAAGGAGTGACAGTCCAGAACAAGTGGAAGTATTGTATGGTAATGTGGACGAAGGAGTGACTAAGTCCAGAACAAGTGGAAGTATTGTATGGTAATGTGGACGAAGGAGTGACTAAGTCCAGAACAAGTGGAAGTATTGTATGGTAATGTGGACGAAGGAGTGACTAAGTCCAGAACAAGTGGAAGTATTGTATGGTAATGTGGACGAAGGAGTGACTAAGTCCAGAACAAGTGGAAGTATTGTATGGTAATGTGGGTGAAGGATTGACTAAGTCCAGGACAAGTGGAAGTATTGTATGGTAATGTGGACGAAGGAGTGACTAAGTCCAGAACAAGTGGAAGTATTGTATGGTAATGTGGACGAAGGAGTGACTAAGTCCAGAACAAGTGGAAGTATTGTATGGTAATGTGGGTGAAGGATTGACTAAGTCCAGGACAAGTGGAAGTATTGTATGGTAATGTGGACGAAGGAGTGACTAAGTCCAGAACAAGTGGAAGTATTGTATGGTAATGCGGATGAAGGAATGTTGATTGGACAGATGCAGCAGTTTGATGCTTTGCATGCTTCCTATAACCTGTGATTCAGATGTAATGGAGAAGCTAGAGCAGAATGAAATGATTCATGAAGCTGGCACTGTGCAAGTACAAGGATCAACTGATTATGTTGGACACAAGCCAGTACGGTGATAGTAAGCAATGTATATTTACAGAGATGCCCAGAAATGCAACACTGGGAATGGAGAGTGAAGCCACTTAGAAATGTTGGGAATGTTGTAAGACTATGACACATTATTGGACATTTGACTGTCATAACTAGATACTTAGTGTGGCTGAAAATGTTTCAGCCAATTAAAGTGAAAGTGGCTAACAGTAGAGTGATGAAACATATAAGCTAGGAATTATACTGCAAAGTTGGTTTTGAAAGGTTGCCTATCAGAAGGGTGGTACTGCAACTTTGAAAAGTAAATTGCAATTAAAATTACTGTGAATTCCAAAAGTCATTGTTACACCTTTAATGAATTTGTACCTCCGACACAGAGGCTGTGTTCCTACCCCTAGTACTTGTATACTACCTTATATACTACCTCTGAGATTGCTAAGCCTTACAGTAGGGGAACTACTCCTAGATACAGCAGCTTTGGCTATGCATGTATCAACCCATGTTCTCAGTTTCAGTTCTGTCATTACGGGATTCTAACTACAGTCTTTGGAATTTCAGCAGGCACTCCCACATTCAGATTATGCCAGATACTAAAAAAGGCTAGTAACAATTTGGTAGAGCAGACCAGTTTCACTTATAATATTGTGGCCTTGAACTTTAAGCATGCATGATGCGTATGGTTTTGGTGGTGCAGACAAGCTTGATGAGTAGAGCTGTGCTGCAGGTAAAAGTTAAATTGTTGGGGAGACTCATGCCTAACGTTAAGCCTGTAGCAACTATTACTTACAACCTGAGAGATGAGCAATTGTAAGAACAGGACTGCAGAGACACATGGTTATAGAGCCAACATCGAAGAGAAGTGCAACAGTGATAAGTGTAACAGGTATTAGTGGCCAGACGCACAGCATCTAATTCATCAGGTGGACTTGTCAAGTGCTACATATGTTCTGTACAGATGGTATCATTAAGACACACTGATTTAATAGCATGAGTGAGTGAGAAAGATGGCTTGAGTAAGAAAGTAGAAACAGGTCTTTTTATTAAATTAATCCCTAAACCCACCAGAGTTTCAAGCCAGTGAAAGGAATAAAGCCCTGAGTGTGCTGCAGGTGACCTGAGTTCAAATAGCAGCCAAGGTAAGTGCAGGAGCTGGAGGGGAGAATGGGAGTGAGCAGTCACTGCATGTTTTCTAGATATATAGTCAACCAAAAGTATTACGTATCACCAGTTTGAGGACAGAGGAAAACTACCGTTTCTGTGTGTTTGTTAAGCCAAATCCTTAGGCTGAAAATAACTGACATACTGCAAGCTAATTAAGAGTCTCATTGGTCAAGTTTGTCAGTAATTGGAGAAACACTATAAGAAGTATCCTTTAAACAAATGCTATATATAGAATCAGAATAATGATAGGATTAAAAGAACAGAGGGAAGTCTTTAGAAATGTCCACAGGCCACAGGTAATTGCATTAAAATTAAATTAAAATGAAGTCATGAAAAACATTTTTTTTATCTTTTGCTGGCATAACTGTAGACCGTCAAGTCCTCCTCCAATGGGACTTGTGCTGAATATCAGCCATGGAGGCAAGAGCTATCTGGAGGGGACTATCATCCAAGCAGCCAAAAGGTACTCTGTGCCCCAGCCCACATTCACTTCAACTGTCCTCTGTATTGGAGATGACACTCTTGTTTTGGCAACCTGAGGGTCTGGCTTCATCTCCCCCAGACCAAGGGCCATTTGTGTTTCTGAATCGACCATAACTTTCCCAAGGCTGAGAAACTGCACAGCACCACCATCTTCTTGTCAGTCTATTTCCACCAGGTCATAAGTTTATATATATGTATAAATATATCTGTGTATACATATATATATATATATATATATATATATATCTATGGGTCTATATCAGTTCCGCGAAAATCCATTTCAGCGAATACCAAAAGAGCAACACATATTAATCAAACTGCAAATAGACCAAACACACTAAACCGCGAAATTTAAAACATCGAACGGTCATAGACTGCCAACCCCACCACTCGCTACATACTACCTACCCAAACAAAATAAATAAACCACATACATACACTAACCAAACCCTACTCCTAAGCCTAAAGTAAAGCAGCAAAACCCAACTTCTAACCCTACACTAAACCCCACATACACAACTATCTCTGCACTATCCTTAACCCCTCCCTAACCCTAAGGTCCGTAACTACCGCACACTTCCCCTACGGAGATATACCCTAACAAAATAAATAATACACATAAATACATTTAACAAAACCCTACTTCTAACACTACACTAAACCTCACATACACAACTATCTATACACTATCCTTAACCCGCACCCTACCCTAAGGTACATACCTATCGCACACTTACCTTACGGAGCTATACCACAGATGGGCCAACCAAAACACTTCGACATTTTGGATTTCGCTGTTTTGGACATTCAACATTTACGTAGTTCGTGCAATACGTGTCGATCATTTTGTATTTGTGGAAATGGCATTTCAATCGTCTGATAGGGAGCCTATATATATATATATATATATATATATATATATATATATATATATATGTATTTCTCTTTCTCTGTATAAAGATAGATATAAATGTTTATGTGATATGGTTCAAATTTGTTTAATCAACATTTCAGAATGTTGAATGTCATATGGTCAAAACACCGAAAATGCAACAAACAAAACAAACACTGACTTTGCAGGAAGGCAAGACCCCAGCACCCCATACCCCTTGTTAATTATATATGGCAGCTCTGAAATCACATTACTATGGTGGGGGCCATATTTCCCAATCTCCACTGTGTTGCAATCTTAGTACAAATAGTAGTCATGCACTGACCAGTGTTTGACGTTTCTGAATGTCGATTAAATGGTCTCAACCATATGATGTTCTGAAACATCAATACAATAAACTAAAGCTCTCTCTCTCTCTCTCTCTATATATATATATATATATATATATATACATACATACAGTAATAGACACATTTCTGAAATGACAGGTGCACTCTAATCCCATTTCCACATGTGAGTGAATCCACGATCCTGAATGGAGCTGTACAAGCTAATTCAGCACTAAAAAGTGAGAAAGGAAATGGAACAGGAGCGAGACCAAAAATATTTCTTACAACAGCACAAGTGCATCAGTCAGCTGAATCTGCTGTACCGGCAGGTATACAACACAATGCTGCTGGCGTTCACCCTTTAGTACAACAGAAACTTTGCTTTCCCCTACCAGTGAGGGATTCAGTTTCCAGAACCAGGGGAAGGAGCAGAAGTTGGCAGAAAAGGGAAATCAAAGGGTAGATGACTGGTTCAGGCAACATCAGAAAAGCCTTCTTTCACAAGAAGGCTTAGTCTGGAACATATCGATTTATGTACTTTCAAATGAAGAAATGAACATTTTGCAGAAAGGACTTTCTTTCATACCAAGTAGGTACTTAGACACTACTGAAGTTTTTTTTTGATATTAAAATGTTTTACAGGGATTTAACCCTTAAGATGATGTTTAATGGCAGTGACAAGGAGATGAATGTTTTTAAGAAACCTAGCTCTCATGTACCACCTGTGAATCCATTAATACATGCTTTCGAAACAATGTGTATACAGGATGTGTATAGATTACAAAATGTTTGAAATACAGAACATAACAATGGCTTTAGGAAAAATAATCTTGCTAGAAATGAAAGGATGGCCTTAGTGCAGTTGCAAGAAAATACAGATATAGTGATTAGGCCCGCTGATAAGGACGGGCCTGTTGTCATCATGGATGCTAGCAAATAAGAACATGCTATGCTTAACATGTTATTGGGTGTTAGTTTCTATACAAAGATTACTCGTACAAAGATTGATAAAATGGTGCATCAGATTAAATTGAAATTGGATGTATTATTGAGTGAGGGCTCCATAACTAAGGAATTATATGATTACTTCCTTATAGAACATCCTGTTATCCCCTGTATACAGGGGTTACCTAAGATTCACAAAGATAAAATCTGTCCACCAATGAGACCGATAGCCTCTGGGAGAGGATGGTCTACGGAGTCCATCTCCATATATATATATATATATATATGTGTGTATATATATATATATATATATATATATATATATATATATATATATATATATATATATAGAGAGAGAGAGTGAAGAATCTGAGACCCTTACTTAATGAGGTACCACAGGTACTAAGAGATACTGAACATTTTTTAACTGACTTATTTGAACATATGGAAGTACTGAGTGATAGGTCACCATGGATGTAGTATCACTTTTCACCGTAATTCCGAATGATCTGGGTATAGATAGTATAGAGAGGTTTCTTGGGACATACTCTAGTTTTGAAGCCAGACAGATCAAACTCATCAAGGATTTGCTTGAGATACTGTTATGTTGTAGTGTATTTTTATTTGGGGATGTGTTTTATTGGCAGAGCAATGGCGTAGCTATGGACACTTCGTGTGCCAATAGCTATGCCAATGCTGTTATGGCGGTCTGGGAATCTGAATATATGTTAAGAGGTCCTTTCAGTAAATACATCTCTTTTATCAGAAGGTTTGTAGATTACCTTTTTGTTGTGTGGAGTGGAATTACAGAACAGTTAACTGAATTTATAAAGTATGTTAATGAAAGTACTGCATTTTTAAGGTTCACATTTGCATACTCTGATAAGGTCATACATTTTTTTGGATGTGGCAGTTCTGGTAGATGAGAATAATAGACAGTACATGAAACAATACAGGAAACCATGTCATGTCAATAGTTTACTATTATATGACAGTATGCACCCCCCATATATTTTCAAGAGTGTGGTCAGAAGCCAGGCTTTTAGAGCCTCTAGACTCAACGGGAGGGAGTCTGACTTCTTGAGATGTACTGAAGTTATTAACAACCATATTTCTCTAAGAGGCAGGTCACTAGGAAAGCTAGTAACACTAGTAACAAAGGGATGCTCAGGATGTCCTTATATTATTCGTCTGATGTACAGACCTACATGGGCATAGTTAGGAAAAATTGGGGAATTCTGATGTCTGACAAGGGTGTCAGTAACATATAGAACAACAACCTCGATTTTTGTTCAGGAATGAGCTCTCCCTTAAAAGAAAGTTATGTTTCCCAAGGAGTAAGGCTAATGGCTTAGAAAATGGGGGTTTGACTATGTGTAGGCATTGTAATTTTTGTAGTTATTTGGACATTAGTACCAAGTTTATGCATCCAGATGAGAAAAGACAGTATAATTTTAATGTTTCTGCTTCATGCAACACCGAACATGTATCTTGCCCATTGTTTGAAATGTTTAAAGTTTTATGTTGGTAAAAGTGACAGAGCGTTTAAAGATCGGATTAGGGAATATGTACCACATTAACTGTGGTGGTGGTGCTTCGGTAGCGTTGTCACCTCACAGTACGACATTGTCCTGTTCGATTCTCAGCTAGAGTGTCTTCTGTGTGGAGACATGCATGAATGGGCATACCTTCGTTGAAGGTTGTGCGTCAGGGCCGGCAACTCGGCATGTAAAAATCTACTGCCAATCATTAGCGGGCCAGAGTTCCGCTGTGGCGACCCCTAACCGGGAAAAGCCGAAAGACACAACAACCACATTAATAGAAAGGACAGAGTAAGTGCACTATCTAAACATGTTAGTGAGACTGACGATGAACACATTTTTAAATTTCTTGCAATAGGGAGGGTGTATGAAAGTATCAGTGGCAGCGATGTCCACAACAAGACAGAGGCTCTGGAAGCCAACTGGATTGTAAGGCTTAAGGCAGTTAGTGGACATGGCCTGAATGACTATGTACCCTTGAAGCCTATATTAAAGAAAAGGCCCCTCTTTAGATGAACTTTATGTGTGTATTTCTTGTATTCATTCTTATTGAAAAAGTGAGTTTTTTATATATGTATTTTTTATATATGTGTTCTTTATATGAAGTTTTATATATACATTTTCATATGAAATTATTCTGAATATATTGCTGCTATTTTCTATAAGAGAGTGATTACAATTATATATAAGGTATATATGTATGTATGGCTTTAAATATTTGGGTCATGTGATTATCTAATAGCATGTGACTAGTGCTTTCAGAGTATAAAATGAAGGTTAAGATGCAACATATTTACATATGATGAAGTGGGGTACATACCTACAAAAGTGCTTATGTTTTTTATTCTGTGGTCAATTTAATTTCAATGTTTTGTGAACTGAAAAAAATGTGTACATTTAACATCAAAATGAAGGTGTAGTAAGTAGGCCTCCTTCTCTGGAATATCCACATTGTGTTTTTAAAAACTGAAAAAGGCTGTAAACGCTCACAGATGGCATTTTACATATGCCTTACAATCATTTCTAGCATTTCAGTTTGTTTGTGTCTTTCGGCTTTTCCCGGTTAGGGGTCGCCAAAGCGGAACTCCGGTCCGCTAATGATTGGTAGTTGATTTTTACGTACCGGCTTGCCAGGCTGATGCACAACCTTCAACGAAGGTACGCCCATTCACGCATGTCTCCACGCAGAAGACGCTCTAGCTGAGAATCGAACCGTTCAGCGTCTTACTGATTTCACTAAGCAGATTAAAATCTTTTTTTTTTTCCTTTCAATGTTTCCTTTAAGCTTGTGTACTTGTGCAATTGCAGGCAGTTTTCCTATACCTATATCATATGTCATACCATAACTGAACAGCAAGGCTAAGTTGATCATGACTAGTTATAAATAGTACAAACACATCTTAGGGAATTGTACAGATGAGCCCAAGAGAAAATCCCTTCAGGAACATATACTATAAATAAGAAAAATACAAGATGGATTGTACATTTCACTAGACATTTTTTTCTCCTAAAGGCTAAGAGAATTAATCTTTGATGAAACATTATGGACATTTAATAATTAGTTCATCAAGATTATAAAATAGTATGAGACTAATGCTGATTTGCACAACTTAAACATCCCTGTACTCCCACATCTCTTTATTTAAATATTGTAGGTCTTCTAGTGGGCAGCTGTAAAGAAAAGGCAAATGCCAGAAAAATGAAGAAGTATTCCCATACCTCATAGGTTCATAGGTGTGCACTAGGCTAATAGCCCTGGAGCCTTTACAAGCCTAGCCCATAGAATTACCCTGGCATCATGCCACCTGACATTAGTTTCCAATGCCTCTGTCGAGTAGAGCTATTGGCGTGATCCCTGGGGTGAATTTTCTATTTCCCATCCACTCATCAAAATTTCTCTTGAAGAGGGCCAGTGAGGCACTCTGTTTGACATGTATAGGAAGTCTGTTTCATAGCATGGGCAGTCTCTGGGTTATGAACCTGTCCCTCTAGCTTGTTCTGTTGATTGTGGTAATGAAGTTGAGGTCTCTGGAGCATGTGGTGTGGAGGGACCGGGATTTCTTTAGATGTAGCATTTCTAACAGAGCTGGGTCAGACATGGCTTTGTAAGTCAAGCAGACATCACCTCTAAATGTATTCTACTGCCAATTACAAAGAAGTCAGACTGCAGCTACAGTTCTGAAAGCAAAAATTCACATCAGCCTCCCAAGTGCCTTACTTTCACTTCCTCGAAAGATATGGAACACCTGTTGAATTAGAAACATTGAAATGCCAGAATATAAAAATAATAGTGAAACCTTTACATTCACTATTTGTGGATGCTGATGTCTGTGGTCCAGTTACTATGGAAACTAACAAAGCTTCATTTGTTCCTAAAGGAATGTTTATTTACCTTTTGTTGAGTATGTTAGTCCCACTCAGGGCCGGCCTTAGCTGAAATGGCGCCCTAGGCGAAGTAGTGCTCCGGCACCCCCTTACGCCCTACCCACAACATACTCACAAAACAACCTTATTTGAGCCACACCCACAGGTAGGTCACTCCCCAAGAAAGCCACTCCAGTAATTTCCTTAAATCATTTAAATGCATAAGAAGAAAAATATACCTTGTAATATAGTTAAACTACAACTACCTTTGTGTACTTATTTCCTACTTTAAATACCAGAACTGGATCATAGTCAAATAGGGCCCTAACAGGGTAATAGTTTGCCCCCCCCCCCGAGTAACCCCTGTTGCAGCAATCTCTACCCTCCAGCAGCAGCCCCCTTCCCAGCCATTCCAGTGTTCCATTACTTGGCTATTTCTCACCAGTTACCATACACACTGTTCAAATCTATCAGTGTGCATACTGTTTTCTTATTTACTTCCACAATGTTTGCAGATATTTGTCTTTCGGCTTTTTCCAGGTAAGGGGTCGCCACAGTGGAATTCTGGTCTGCTAATGATTGGCAGTAGATTTTTACGAAACGCCAAGGTGCCAGCTCGACGCCCAACCTTCAACAATGGCATGCCCATTTACGCACGCATGTCTTTGGAATGCTACCCAACCATGGGGAAGACATGCAGACTCCACACAGAAGGCACTCCAAAGCCAAGCCGAGAATCGAATGGGAGAACCTCTTGCTGTGAGGTAACAATGCTACCGCAGTACCACCGCAGCATAACACACAATATTTACAGATATACTGAAATAAAATAACACAAACACAGATAGCCATTTGCTAAACAAACAATGCAGTCTCGCAATAAATACAGATTTAGCATGAGCTGTAAACTTCTCTGTCCTTGAAACTCATACTCATTAAAATAGCATGAAAACCCAGATTCATGGAAAATGCATCTGGCTAGTGGAGGATTAAGTTTACCTTTGAGCTGTTTTCATAACAGACTACTTTCACACATTTTTTAGGGCCATGCATAGACGTATTTGTTTTTTTTATTAATCTTCCTGACTGTATTAAATTCTATTCCTTGTATAATACAGCGCCAGTTGTTAGAATGGGTTTTAAATTCTTTTAATAAGCAATGAAACAAAATGTATGAACCAATTAACTACCCATTTCAGAAAATTTCAACTATAAAAGGCCACTCAAATCTTCTGTAATTACAATCCACCAATATCACTTGATACACACAATCTCTGCAGAAATAAAACCATCTGAATAATTCTACATTAAAGAAATCTGTAACTAATGAAGAGGTTGCAATTGACAAACAACTTTACATTTTAATGTTTTACTATAAATTCAGTGCTTGCTGCCCTTTTGCATGTTTGTTTGTCTGCTGTTGCTGCCATCACTATATCCTTTTTCCTATCCACACCACCCTCATGCTACTTACCCTCTCTGTTTTTCTTATAAAAGGGCACCTGTCCCACAAGAAAATTCATCTCCTCCCCTACTGCATATCACTCTTTCCTTCTCATTGTCCTTCTGTCTGTTTCTCTGCTTACTCTTTCCCGCTTTCTACAGTCCTATTCACCCAGCACATAGTTTGCTGTTTAGACATTGTTTGGGGTCTCAGCTGTGTCTGGAATGATATGACAATGTATGTATGGAACTGCATCATTGTGAATGTGCTATTTCTGTACTAGCTTTTATTGGTTTCACAGACATGTAACAAAATATCAGAATAAGATAAGTTGCTTTGGTTGTCCTCTCTAGGATCAGGGGTTGCCCAGCAACTGCTGGGTTAGCTGTTGCCTAAAACCAGCCATGTTGGTCCCCAATTATTTAAACATTCTTTTTTTCCTTCCTTACGAATCAACTTTATCACCCTCTCACAAACCTTACTTTTCTCAAAACCTTACTTTTGCCATTCATTTGTAACCCTTACAGATACAACTTTTTGAAATTTACTCATTTCTTTATAAAATTCATAATCAAGGCCATCTATACCAGGTGACAAACTGACATTCACGTACTTAATAACTTCCATCACTTCTACTGTAATATCCCTTATTAAATATTCATTCTCTGTTTCTGTAAATGTTCACGTCCCCATTACTTTTTTACAACTCAGTTATTATTATTTATATCTTTCTTTAGTATACTTAATCAAGTCTATTGCATTTATTTGAAATTTACATGGTCAAAACCATAAGAGCAACTATTTGAAATGTTCAAAATCAGCTCTGGAAAACAAACAGCATTACACTAAGATCATGGTACAGTGGGACTTGGGGACTGTGCCTTATCTCCAACATAGTCTCCAGCGTAGTGCTATCTCAGACTTAGTACATATAATTAGCAGGGAATGTTGGGGGTGCAGGGAGGGCCTGGTCCCCTACAAAAGCATTCTCTGTCCAAATAAGTGATCAAGTCCACCCATCCCCAAAGGCCTATTCATTTTTTTCTTTCTTTCTGCCAGCTAAGAACACAGGCAAAGAGAAGTGAGAGCTGAAATTTATGGTTACCATCCAGCAGAGAAAAGGACATTTTCTTCATGTTTCCTAATTTTTCTTGCATGGTAGCTAACAACCCTACAGTACTAATCCAGTGGTATATGTTATATGCTATATGTGTGCATGCTTACACACACACACACACACACAAACAGATTCACGTGTGCAAATATGAGCTCAATTATGTTCTGCTACAGACAGTGCTTGTAATTCCACTTTTCTAAGCATTCATCGGATGTCAGCTGTACAATGGGCCAAACTGCCAGTCTACCACTAGGACGAGTGGGCTGGAATCTGGGTTGCTGATCTTAAGTCAAGGTTTTAACTTTCTCCCCCACTGAAAATGGTTACTTGGTATCAGGTTTCTGTTTGCAGGCTAAGGCCAAGCACTGGAAACCTCACCCAAACAGGTGCCACTTGCTATCTTAAGCACATTTTTTAAACCAGATAAAGACACCACAACCACTGTTTATAGCACACATTATAACACACATACACTCCCAACAAGTTTCCCAGCTAAAGACACCACAACCACTGTTTACAGCACACACAGTCCAACAAATGTCCATGGTGCTTAAAAAATTAAACTAAACTGCAGAACAATGATGACAGTCTAGTCATCCATTTTGTATACCCAGTTTCATTCTCCTCGTGGTCATGAGGCTGCAAGCCATCTTTGTAAGCAATGACACAAGGCAAGAAGTCATCCAACTGTTGAAGTCAGTCCCCCATCATATGGTACATATGCATACGTATTGACATTCACACACAAACCTAAGGAAAACTTAGTGTCATCACTTAATCTGCCAACATGGCAGTGGATTATGGAAGGAAACCCATACATACAAATATTTCACACATGGGCAATAATGCCCTTCTAGCCTCCCAATATACCAAAACAGTTGTTCCCATAAGTGCTCAGGCTGTTCTTAAAAATATCAAAACTAGTGCATGCTTTAATATAGTTTGCTAGTCTATTCCATGCATCAGCTACTCTCTGAGAGAGCCAATTAGTGCACTTCGTATTCCTGTAGAATCTTCTACATAGGGTTACTGATGATTCTCTATGCAAGCAATAATGCCCAACAGGGTGTGTGTTATTATATAAATAACACCAGTCCAGGGGTGTTAAGTGGCCCGACACAGCAGGTTGCATCTTGTTCTTAAGGAAATCTCTATCCTGCATACCTTGTGTGCCTAGTGAGCCTGATGTACCTTAGTGTTTGGTGCTGGATAACTTATAGGTTAATGTCAACAAGATTAAGCCATACATAAATATGCTAAACAACAGTTAAAATTATGAAGTCCATCTATGTGAATATCACTTTATAAAGTATTTAGGTCTACAATGTGTTGAAATCATAACTATAAAAATATTATAAAGACAGCTGTTCAATCCTATCAAGCTGTTGCAGAACTGTACATTAACTCCAGGTTTGGAAACATGAGGAATATAGTGCCCTTCCTTTACTTGTATATATTCTTATGAAACCTGTGCACTTAGTTTTTTATGCAGTGAAAACAACCACTGCTCTTTGTTGCCAAGAAACATAAAATTTGCTTGCACAAAGAACACAAATCTATATGGTGCATGCTTTGTTTAGCCTCTTAGTATTAGTGTACAGGGCAGCTCTTCCTTTTTTACAATGATAAAGTCTTCTAACTTTGTCACACAATTAGTCCCATTGACTGTTATTAGGAAATGACCGAATGAAAGTACCTTAAGCAAAACATTGCATACCGACTGGGAAATATAATGGTTTGCCACTGGAAATAAACAAACTACAAAACAAAACTACCCAACAAGATATAAACATGAAGTCTTGAAACAAAAGCGAGAAAATGGCTGCTGCAGCAGCCCTGACTGAAGACCATGAAGACACAAGAGAAGAAATCATGCCAACAGAAGTCAATTTACAGCTCACAATGGAATGTGTCACAAATCTAAATAAAGCAATGCAATCTTCAACTAACATCAAACTATGTCCATGAAAAGCTTTCCCACTAGGCTAATGGCCTATTTTCTGGGAGACCCAAGGTGGTTATTTTTTCACTAATAGGTGAAATTTGGCCAGGGCATCAGAGAGCTTCCTCTACTCTTTTTGACAAGTGCTATAGGATTTTTTACATCCATCTGAACTATCAGCAACTCAAGCAGATGTGACCTGAGTTTAACATCTCACACAGAAATGCAGCACCATATTATGGTACTCTGCATTGTCAGCAATCATTATGTTTGGTGTGGAACTAAAACAAATTGCCTTCTGCACCAAAGGCAAGGGTGTTTACCTGTTGTACCACTCACACTGCTATACAGATTAAATAATATTTCCTGACAGTGGTGTCAAACATGGGGCCTACGGGCTACATGCAGCTCGCCACATTCCTATATGCAGTCCACGACACATTTGCTGCTTCAGTTTTACAGTCTGCCTACCTTATGTTTTATTTAAACAATGGCCATTTGATCGTGTCAAGTCTGTACGAACAAAGTTGAAAACTACACATACACGACAATGTTACAAATGTGAGTTTGTTTACAGGGGGATTAAAAGGCCTATGACAGACAACGATAGCAGAAAATCAGTCTTTTCAAAGTCATTGGTGTGGGATAGTCGGAAGATGTCCTACTTACAAATTGAAATGTAGGCTTGATTTAAAAAATAAGTGGATGGGTACTTGTAGTGGCCAGTCCTATGCTTTTGAATGAATTGCGGTAAGTTATGTTATGATTACTTATTTGTGACTTGAGGTATATTTGTGATCATTATTGAGATGACAGTCTGGTTAACTGAAGAGGCTATTGCAGTAAGTTCTTGCATAAGCTGTGCCATTAAGAATTTGACTTGTTCCTTTTGATATTGTAATTAGGTGGGATTTGCTGGACCAAAGTGGGTCTTTTTACTGACCCTTTTTTGTTATTTAACCAAGGGTTGCTATGTGTTACTTGAGCAAGGGCCTGAAGTGTAGGTGTACATTCATATCAGTGAGAAATTTTGGAAGTGGCGTACAGTATTTGATATTCCTTTGATATTGTGGAATTGAATATTCATCAAGTGGAATTGAAAAGGTTTGTCTTGGAAGAATGACTTATCGCAATGTTATCAGCATTTTTCATCAAAAGGCATCAGAATGGATTTGTACCTCTTCCCTCAAATGTACCTATTTGGGTAAATAATGTAGATCACAAGGATGGTGGTGGTATGGAACACTTACGTGTGGTTGTATATTATTGCCAGAGGGTCTTTTGTTTACAGTTTGTAAAATCTCAGTGAAAATTACAGGAATGTTACAAACGTGTTTATGGTGGCTGGTGGAAATGTGCTAACTAGTGTTTTAAGGGTATAAAACTTCATTGAATGTGTTAAGTAAATTGTGTGGGTGTTAACAAACTTAAGGGCAGCTGTTTGGGAGTACAAGTGTAGCACGATTATCTTCTGAACTATGGCCCCAATACTTGTGGGCATAGAAAGTAAACCCTTGACATGAGACACTTCATAGGTTCATAGGTGTTTACTAGGCTAACAGCCACAAGGACATTTTTAAGCTTAGCCGTGCATCCCAAATCTCTGACAAGGTCTGGTACCCTTAATAAGTGTAAGCTGGAGAGTGGGAGATGAAACATTTATAAGCTAGGGCCTGGGAGATGAATCATTTACAGATTGCTTGTGTCCATTAGAGACATCGGTGCCAACCCAGGGATGATTTGCCTGTTCCCCATCCAGTTGTCCAAGTTGCACTTGAATTGGGTTAGGGAGGAACTCTGCTTTATATGGATGGGGAACCTGTTCCAGAGACAGGGTATTCTCTGGGATACATACCTGTCTGTCCAGCAAGTCCTATTTATATCACAGGCATGGTTCAAGTTTTTAGAATGGGTAATTCTGGTGCTCTTTGTTTTGCTGATATGCAGGAGGTCTATCAGAGTGAGGTCTGACAATGCCCTGTATGTCAGGCATAGATCTCCCCTCAAAAGCCTATAGAAGACAGAATACAGGGATACAGCCTTGAGGTGGTCTGCATCGGACATTTTACTTAAGCCCTGTATTCTTTTAGTGAGGAATCTCTGTGGACATTCCAGGTTATATTGTTTTGGGTAGTTGTCATGGCGCAATCATTTTTTCCATTTTTACTTATGCAGCTGCAAGTCGTTTTCCACTGCAAGGGATTCCGCTGCCATTTTAAACAGTTTATTTGCAAATTTAAGCTATTTTGCAACTAACATGCTGATAGTATTACCCATTACTATGCTGTGTTTAGTAGTACTTCAGCTTTAATAGTACCTGGGGATGTTGCAAAGACCTTTAGCTCCATCTACACACAGCGTACTGTACAGGTATTAAACGAGACCGTGATGCAGCAGGCTCTAGCTTTATCTGACCTTCGAGCACTAGTCTTACTTTGTCCCTCAAGTCAGTTGGAATATTACATATATTCAGTATATATAAACTTACTTTGAATCCCTTCATTATGTTTTTAAAGAAAAGAACAGTTCATGAAGAACATCGTGTGGTGCAGGAGAACTGGAAAATCTTGTACTTTTTTACTAAAGTGAATGGAAAACCAACTTGTTTGATTTGTAAGCAAAACATAACTGTATCAAAGGAATACAATATTCGCAGGCATTACACAAGTATTCATGCTTCGAAGTATGATGAATATAGTGGAAAGATGCATGAAGATAAAGCAGTCACTGTTTAAATGTGCTCATCAAGCCAGTGGTGCTGTAGTTTGGGTAAGTTATAGGACTGCACAAGAAATAGCTGTGTCACTGAAGCCTTTTTCAGAGGGGCACTTCATAAAGAAATGTATGTTGGTGGGTGTGAAAATATTTGCCCTAAAAATGTCAAATTAAATGAAATAAGACTGCAAACTGAACATAAAATCCACGGCAGCAGATACAAAAACAGCCACAAGTAAATTAAATCAAATTAAATAAAAACGCATTTTATTCACGGAAAATAATAATGGAACAACAATAAATCAAGTGCTTTCGTCTCTGCTAATTCAGATACTTTTTCAAGATTCAATTCAAGATTGAATTAGCAGAGACGAAAGCGCTTGATTTATTGTTGCTCCATTATTATTTTCCGTGAATAAAGTGTCTTTTTATCTAAGAAATGTCAAGCATTTGCAAACATAAGCCTTTCAAGAACTACAGTTGCAGATAAAATTAATGAATTATCAGTAAATCTTAACAATCAACTCAAAGAAAAAGTTGCTAAATTTGTAGCATTTTCTATAGCAACTGATGAAAGTTCAGCTGTAAGTGACACAGCACAACTTGCAGTTTATATATGTAGTGTAGATGACAAGGGTCTATATTATGCGATCGAAGACACTATTCTTCGAACGTGTAATAGTCGAACTGAAAACATCGAAAACACATAACCGCGAATGGCCACGTCCGCAAATTTTTTCCTAGGGAAAAAATTTGCGAGGCCATAAACAAATGAAACACACTTCCCAATCCTAATCAAGTGGGGGGCTTCGCCCCCCACAACCCCCCTAACTAAATATACCAACTCCGAGATCGCTCAACATTGGGGAAACGGCCAACTGAATTTTTTCCCTAGGAAAACATTTGCATACATGGCCGTTCGTGGTTTAGTGTTTGTACTGTTTTCGGTTCGACTATTACACGTTCGAAGAACAGTGTCTTTGATCGCATAAAAGGGAACCGATGACAATATGCAGGTAACTCAAGAATTTGTAGAACTGGTACCAGTGAAGGGGACAGCAATGGGGGATGATATATTTGTGAGTTTGGTAGGTGTACTAGATAAAATAGGTGTAGACTGGATGAAAACTGTGAGCTTGGCTACAGATGGAGCATCTCAAATGGTTGATAGAAAAGCTGGCTTGGCAACAAAGTTAAAGGAAAAACTACTAGCTATGAACTCAGACCATCAAATTTACAGTGTTCGCATAATTCACAGAGAAGTGCTTTGCAGTAAAACATTAAAGTTGGATCATATCTTAGATGTTATTAAGGCAGTGAACTTCATATGCGCATGAGGTCTAAACAACAGACAGTTCAACAGCTTATTGGAGGAAATTCACACTCACGGTCTGCCATATCACACTGATGTTCATTGGTTAAGCTGAGGAGTCATGCTGAAGCACTTTTATGAATTAAGAAGTGAAACACAGAGGTTTATGCATGAGAAGGGAAGGGAGGTGCAGGAACTGAAAGATAATAAGTGGGTTCAAGATCTAGCTTTCATGGTAGGTATGACAGAACACTTGCGCTACCTGAATACAAGGCTGCAAGATCACAATAAATGGGTGACAGATTTACATGACTATATTTGTGTCTTTGAGTTAAAGTTTAAACTTTTTGAACACCAACTAGCAGCAAGTAATACTGCACACTTTCCAGCTCTGACGTCCCTGCAAGACAATCTGAGTTTCATGGTGATATCAACACCAAAAAATACTGCAACAAGATTTCCAAATTAATGAGTTTGGGGAAATATTTACAGGCTTTAAAAACCTTGAGCATGATTTTTCTATTTTCTGCAACCCTTTTTCCGTTAGTGCTGATGACATACCAGAACAGTTTCAGTTAGAACTAATTGAGCTCCAGTGTAATTCAGAGTTAAAGGATAAGTTCTCAAGTGCTGATATTGGCACATTTTATCAGTATGTTTGGCCAACATATTCCCAAATTAAATGTTTGGCCTCAAAGATTATGTCAGTGTTCGGCAGTGTGTGTGTCTGTGAACAACTCTTTTCTGTGATGTACTTGAACAAGCCTTGGCTCAAGTCTCAACGTACTGATGAACATCTCAACTTAACACTGAAGGTATCCCCTGCCCAATCCTTAGTGTCAAACGTTGATGCACTTGTGCAGGCCAAGAGATGCCAAGTTTCTGGGAGCAGTAGTACCAGGAATTAAGGTACATAATAGCTTCATTTTCTTTCCTCATTTGTTTTTAGGTTACACACGAACATGAGTACAGAATAAATCCACCTTTCTTTATTATTATTATTATTATCATTATTAATATATTACTCCCCTAATAAGTGGTGTTTATTTGTTCATAATTATCTGGCCCATGTACTGTATAGTCTGATAAAATGTGGCCTGCTGGGATAAATGAGTCTGATAGGCCTAGCATAATAAATCTATCGAGTTTATTCAGACATTGTTTTTAACAGATTAGTGTTTTGAGAGCTACTGAGGACAATAATGGATACAGCATACCCTAGTCTTGTTTTTTAAGAGATCTCTACCAATGGTTCAACAAGCTTTCCTGATGAGTGGAAACTTTATATGCCAGTCTGAGATGTTTTAGGACATTGTCAATTCATAATTTCCATATGGGCATGAGGAGGGATATAGAGACAAACTTCAAGGTACTTCAAATGATCCACTTAGTTTATACCATTATAAAGTGGGTCAGGTACGCAAAGCATCTGTTATCTTCCTTGGTGAACCAAAGAGAATCTGTTTGATTTTACTACTCTTGAGTGCTAGCTTATTTGTATAAAGTGTCCCAAAGTTCATTATATTTACTTTGCCTTTCTGGAATCATACCTCTCAAGTGTACCTCATTATAAGGAACGTTCCACATTTTGAGTCTTAAAAAGTCCATGTTCCTCATTGCTGCACATTGAAAGGTTCTATCACACATTCCTTAAGATTTTTTTAACTGGTATTATAGGTTCATAGATGTTTACTAGGCTAACAGCTATAAGGGCCTTTTTAAGCCTAGACATGCAACCAAAATCTCTGACAAGTTCTGGTACCCTTGATTAGTGTAAGCAGGGGCTTGGGAGATGAAACATTTACAAACAGAGGCCTGGGAGATAAACAATTTACAGCCTGCTTGAGTCCATTAGAGACCCAGGTGTCAAACCAGGGATAAATTTCCTGTTCCCCATCCAGTTGTCCAAGTTACACTTGAATTGGGTTAGGGAGGATCTCTGTTTCACATGGATAGAGAGCTTGTTCCAGTGAGGGGGTAGTCTGTGGGATACATATCTGTCTTTCCAGCAGGACCTATTTATATCACAGACAAGGTTTAAGTCTTTAGAATGGGTAATTCTGGTGCTGTATGTTTTGCAGATATGCAGGAGGTCCATCGGAGTGGGGTCTGACAATGTCTTGTATGCCAGGCATAGATGTCCCCTCAACAGCCTGTAGGAGACAGAATACAGGGATATGACCTTGAGACTGTCTGCATAGGACGTGTTACTTACACCCAATATTCTTTTAGTAAGGATCCTCAGTTTATGTTCCAATTGTTGGATATGCCTGGTTAGGTACATAACAAAGAGGGCATTGTACTCAATGATAAGTCTGATGAATGATGAATGATGAATACAGTGGGGCAATAACTTTCTTGGACCTAGATGCCATGCATTTGTTTATAAGATGCACACCATAGACATATGATGGTCAAAGGCTAGATTACTGTCTATATGTGTCTTCAAGTCCCTGATTACTGGGTCAGCTCATAGGGGTGTGTTGTTAGTATGATAGTTGCCAGGGGTGAATGACTTCCCAAAGGATACTGTTATGCATTTCTTGGCATTTAATTTTAGTCCATGGCTCTGACACCAGTTATTTGTCTGTGCTAGCCCTTCCTGGAGAACATTTATGGTGGTGGGAGACATAATGACAGCTCCTAATTTGCAATGATCTATAAATTTAGTCAGCCAGAGGCCATTGACGATGGCCTTGACTTTAGATAAGTAAATGCCAAAAAGGAGTGATCCCAGGAGTAATAACATGACTGATCCCTGAGGGACTCCACTTTTGACTGGCCTCTCTGTAAGGTGGACTCCCCAATTCTAACTTCCTGGGTCCTGTCAGTAAGCCAGCTGGCTATCCACTGGGTGACATAAGGACTTGTACCTAACCTCTTGAGTTTGTCAACAATGTCCTAGTGGGGTGCCTTTGCCAGGTCAAGGTAGGCAGTGTGAACAATTTTGGCCTCATAGATTGCTTTGATGACCTTCTCAAAGATGTCCACCAGGTTGAGTAAGCAAGACCTGCTCTTGAAGAAATCAAATTGGGTTTGATTCAGTGTCTGAAGGTTTTATATATAATTGTTGATCATTTCCATGATAATTCTTTCCATGGCTTTGCATAAGAGACTAGTGAGACTTATGGATCTGTAGTTTCCAAAGTCTGTAGATGTTTCAGAGCTCCATGATGTCTGTCTTCATATAGTTTAGGGAGGTGCATCTCAGGTCATTTACACACAAATGGACTATGACCGAGTTATACTGGTACTTGTGGTCCAGTGACCTGAATGTGTGTGTAATGTGGCAGATCCTGGCCTCTGATGAGCAACTGATTGTGACATTCTCCTTATTTAGCCTGGTAAAAGGGACATCAGTGTGTCTCACAATGGAGTTTCCAGTGACCAGAATGTTGGATTGTGTGGTGGCTTGCCTTATGGGCTTAAAAGTAGAGGCTCCATGGGATGTGACTGTATGACGCAGGTGCTGTTTTGAAAGAGTCCATTCAGGGCTGCATAGGATATTTGTTATGTGTACTTCATCTAGCATGTCTCTGGGGCTTAAGAAGGTTACATTTAAGTGCCTTAGCATATGTGTGTCTATGTGCCTTCTTTGAAATGTGTGTGATAGGTGCAGTGTGTGTACTACTGAAAACCTGATTGACATTAGGAGTGCTTTTATGTAAGAGCTTTGCCTCCAGTGACATTGTGTAACTACATCTCTCACATACCATATCAATTTGTTTAAGAATTAACTGGCTGCTAGTAAACATGAAGCAATTTTTGCATTACCTCAGGATGCCCATGTCCACCAAGTTGGTAAAAGAGGGATAGTGGGAAAGTTCATATCCATGGCAACATACCCTATTTACTGATTAGATGGTTGGAGTGAGAATGTAAAGCGATTTCAAGAGTATCTGGTTTGCAACTCTCGGGGTAGTAACTGTCATTGCAAGCTAGTTGTCCTGTGTGCAACCAGGTATTGGTGAAAATTCAAGGATGCTTTTACAGAAAAAAATGTCAACTCAAGGTGTCTGCATCTGTACATGGTACTGTCAAACACTTGAGGGGAAACTGATAAGTAGACCCTGATGATTTATGGATGAAGTATTTAGGAAGATATTCTGAAGTTAAATTAGACAGCAGCAAATGAAGCAGTACTTACTGAAAATAAATAATTATCTTGTCAAGAATGATGAAAAGAGGGGAATTCTCCTTAAAGGCTACTGCCTGGCTACTACTAGTACTGCTCTCACCACAGCTTCATGCTGCTGGGATACAGTGCTCCTTTGCTACTTCTCTCACCAGAAGCAAAAAAGTAGCACCGATCCCAAGATGAGAAGCAGGTCCCAGGCTCTTTGGTGATCAGCAGTGTTGCCGCATATGATGCAAGGGTCTGTAGGCTTGTTGTAGCCTTTTCTGGTAGATGCCTTGAATAGCAAATAGACCAGTCAGGAAGGTCAGACACAGACACTCACTGCCCAATCACAAACAGGCAGGTACTGATGCAGTTTGCTCCTTCTATCAGCAGGAGCAAAATATAATCACAAATTCCAAGCTGTTACCAATGAAGCAGTTATTAGGTTTTCCAGTGATCAACAGTCTCCAGGAAATAATACCCCTATGTTCCTTCTCTCAACAGGAGCAAAACAGAAGCACTAATCCCAAGATAACGCCTGAGAGGCAGAATGTGGGCTCTCCAATAAATGGTGGTCTTGGAGTAGATGTTGAAGATTTTAAACGAAAGATGTAAAAATGGATTAATATTGTGCACTAAGCAGTTAGATATGAAAGAGGGGGGTAACATAAGACACTAATTTTAAAACAGCAAGATAGACTGGAAGGGAGTAGGCACTTTGTATTCTGGCTGTATGGAATACAGTGGGTTGGACAATAAATTTAAATAGCCAAAGGGGAATGATCTTACAAAATGATAATTTTGTGCTTTCTCACAATAACCAATGAAAGAGGAGGAGGGGGAAGGAGATATATGGTAGAATTAATATAAGGGTCAGGCAACTAGAAAAACAGCTGAGTTTAAAAAGACAACAGTAACAGGATAGGAGGTTGGCGAAAACTTAATTTCTGTGTGACTCACAGGAGACCCAGCTGTGGTCTCTTTTCTAGTTTAAATAGGCAGTTAAAAGCAGAATACAAGTAAAACACAGTGTAAAGAAAATAAATCACAATATACAAAGGGGTGGGAGAGTGGCCTAATGTTTAAGGTGTTTGCTTTATAAACACAAGGTGCAGGGTTCAAGTCTCACAAGAGATAATTGGCTAGGCTTAAAATGGCTCACAAGGGCAGTTAGCTTAGTACCAACCTATGAACCAATACAAAAGAAACAAAAAAAAGAAAAAACTAACCCTTCCTTCACAGCAAGCTGTGGCAGAGTCTGAGTGAGCTCTTCCGGTAAACATCAATGGTAAATATCACCAAATCACACTGATTCATCAAAATAACTTCCTGTAAGTATAAATGAACACATTTTAACCACCCCATGAGCCTTCTAATAGTTGTAAGTAAGCTATTACTAAGGGTTTCATAGTTTGCCCATTTGGTACACATTATGAGAAGTAGTGTTCCAATTCTCAAGATAGAAGGTTTGAGAGCTATGCCTGGAGACATTACTTATAAATGAGTACATAAGCAGTAGGTCCAGCACTGGCAGCCATAATTATAATGTGAATGATGAACAGGAACTTTGCTGTGGCTTATAACAACCCTGTTCTAAGACTCACTGACTTCTTCTGCTGTTATTAAAATCAGCCTTCTCCATGGGAAAATGTTGGTCAACCAAGTAACAAAACAACCATTGCAACCTGGCATACAATAAAATACCTCTTGGGAACAAGTTTCCTTGATGAGTGTAACAGTCTTAATTTAATATTTAATATTAGCATGGTCATTCACATCTAAACCTCTCACATTTTCATCTAGGGAGAAGGAGTTACTTAGGTAGAAAAAATAAAGTCAGTGAGATAAGCCAATATTACACAACATTTCCCTCTTGATAAATATATATATATATATATATATATATATATATATATATATATATATATATATATATATATAAATTTTAATAGATGTAAAACATACCTTTGGTATACCAAACTGTATTGGGGAATTATCTATGGAAGGATTTGGAAAGGCTCACAAAGCAGGGAGAAAGATATTAGCTGAGGTTCAGTGCAGATTGGTACAAAATATTGCTGATAGTCCAGAACAAACTTGAGAATGATTGCAAAAGAGCAGAAAAGGTAAAAAGAATTTGGAGGTATTCATCTCACCTGAACAGGACCACCAGAAAATAAGTGAGAGGGCAAAGGTAGCACCAAACAGAATGCTGTGGTATCTTCCAGGGATAGACTCCAGAAGCAAAGAAGCAATGGTTGTTCTCTGCCGGTCCAGGTCACAGTGTACCTTTAGCACTGTGTGCAGTTCTAGAGGCCACAGAAAGAAAGAAAGATCAGGCTGTTGGAAGGAGTCCAAAATAAAATAACCATCAGAGCTCTTTTCATTAGAGATTGGAAGAAATGGGGAGCATTATATTTGTGTACAACATCATGTAAGGGAAATGTGAAGGGGTCACACTGAACAGGAGGACAGAGAAGAAACATTGAGGCACAACTTGCAGTTGGTATCAACTAACTACACTCTGGATTTCTGAAATTAATTATTCAGAGATAGAGAGTTGTGGACCCATGTGATGGGCTACTGGAATTAATGGATGATGGAGAGAGAATCCACAGCATACCTTTCAACCTCTTAGCACAAGAAATCTGGACAAAGCAAAAATAATGGAGGGGACAAAGGCCCAAAATAGGGACAATATTTAAATATTGATCTATAAACTTAGAAAGTTGCTAGAACTACAGGATTTGCATTAGCATGTAATTTCTGAAGGGTATGAGGTCTGAAACCCAAATGTCTGTCATTATTTAGTGACTTCAGTCCTCAATGATTTGCCAGAAGACCACAAATTTTAAGAGGAATGGACAAAAAATATAAGGCAAAAATCTGGACATTCTGAGAAAATCTGAACATATGACAGACAAGATCCACAGATGTACTCTGCAGAGCATAGGACTAAAAATGAGGGGGAATGACGAAATGGAAAGAAGGCAGAATGTTAAATGCATTCAATTGGATGAATAGATAGGCTTATTGTTTCCTCTGCCATCAAGTAAATGTAAAGTTACCCACCTTTGTTTTCCCGTGGTTAAAACTAATATGCCTCCACACGTGTTATTCATTGCTTTATAATGCAGAGTGAAATCTTAGTAAAATTTGCATGTAGATAATAACTCATTTTTTAGGATTCTTCATTGAGAGCTGCAGTATCTATTTATGTCAGCTAAGACAGTGTTTGCAAGCTGAGGCAACCAGCTCATGTCCAACTACTGGGTCCTTCCTGGTCCTGTTTAATAGACTTGTCTTACTATAACAATGCATGTGTAAGAAGCATAAGAACGATAACATTGCCTTACTAAGTTCCATGAATCAGGAATAGTCCAATAAATAATGACATCTGAGGGCTGAAATGTAGACTGCTTGAACAGCTCTGCTTCCTTTGCGGGTACAAATGATTTGTGTGGAAACTATGCAGGAGATATACATTAAGTTGCTCTGTGTTCTGGGTAAGAAGGGCAGGAAGATTACATAACATGCACAGGATCATCATCATTATCATAATAATAATAATAATGTTAGTTAACCAGGTAGGCTCACTGGGCACACAGTCCCTTCACAGGGGTGACCCTTGAGCAATGTCTGGTTAAGTGACTGGCTCAAGATCACAGAGGAGGCAAATGATGGCTGAAGGAATCAAACCTTGCATGTCTGTCCCAACTGCCAGAAAGTCATCATGCAATATACATTTTAGAAAAACAAACTGTTGTGACAAATTACATACTTATGTGCTTAGGACAAGAGGGATCATTAGACTACAAACATTTAAAGGACTTTCTACATTGTCTTATCACTTCTTTAACTCAGCAGATTTTGGTGTCCTTTCTATTTAAACACTCATCTTTAACTTACAAACTCTACCTTGTCATCTACTCTCATTCCTAATGCTTACATTTCTGAATCTCTTCTATTTTTCAGTCACATCTTTACTGTCATATCAACAGACATGTTACAACATTAAGACAATTCAAGTCTAATATACAGTCACAAATATACAATGCACTCAAATATGTATATATAATCAATTTAATATCAAAGTAAAATGAAACCTTTACTTTACTTGTGTTATACATCATATATAAAGCTCAAAGTAGATTTCTGGACATCTAAGCCTTAAACAAGTTGGTTATTGAGAAATAAGTAATCATATTACTCCATATTAAAACCTTCACTACCTATATAAACAAAGTGGATGACAAACGTCATCCCTGTTTTGTGCCATTCATCAATTAAAAGGGGAAGGGAGGAGTTTACTATCTGTGCGCATCTAAGCTCTCGATCCATTGCTTTTCTATATTTATGACAGTTCTGTCTTATCTGATCTGTCTAACCAGTTTGACTATAATACAGTATGGGCTGATCACATGTGGGGATGGCACTCAGTACTGTTGTACTCTGTCCTTAATGCAGAGTATTTTCATTTTCCCTCCATAACCTCTAGCTATCTCAAACACCATGCAGATTGGTAACTTTAAAATCATCCACTCCATCTAGAGAGAACAATCCTAATTCGTTCTGTAGAATCAGAACTGTGACCATCATTCCGCTGTATCTGAGCTCACTCCAAGCATCAGGCTACTATGTCTTCCGGATCTCTTCATGCAAAGCCGGAACAGTGAAACGCATCAAGTTCATGATGACACCGCTAGCATAATTACTTGGTGCATTATTTTATTTATGGTAAATCTGGTGTCAACACAAAGCGCAAAGAAAGATTTCTGCAATTACCCAAATACTTACATTAAGTGTTCTGAAGTTGCATATGATACAATGAACGTTTGCATACAATAAAAGGGACATATGGGTATATCTACAAAATGTCTCTGTTATAAGTGGTTTGTGAACATCTCAAACTTTCTGCTTGTTACATCTGGTGTTTCACTCTGTATTAAGTATTGAGATGATAAGGCTAACATAATGACAAATATCAGTGCGCAGATGTACATTTATGTGAACTCACCACCTTTCATATAACAAGAATAATAAAGGAACATAATACTGACACATTTTTGAAAATTTTTTCCCTAGCAACTGGACTCTGAAAGGTGAAATAATAGCTTGTGGCTAGAAGGTCAGAAACTGTGTTTAAATAAAGCCACATTGCCCGATTATGTATCATGTGGTAAATACTCTGAAAGTAAATACCACAGACGTCACTAATAGCCTTAAGTGCATGGCTTCTTTGTTCTTTAAAAGTATATTTTTTGCAGGTGGCGCTGGAGAAGTGCCATCAGAATTCTGGAGATGCAGCTAATCTCTAAAGGCAGGAAGACTATAATGCTCACTGAAACAATCTAATTATTGGGTTCACATAGCATCTGCCCAATGGATTAGAACTAAATGAAATGATTGCATCCTGTTTCATTTTCTACATTCTTCTAAAATTGTCTGTGGTTTTCTGTCTTATAAAATGGCTATCCGTGTGGGCAGTTATTCACAGCAACACATAGGCTATGATATGAGAAAGCCTGCACTGACCATACCACCCCAGTGTAACTGAGTACTTCACAAAGAATTTTGTTTTCGTCTGTGTTATTACAGATTCCTAAATTCTTGGTAATGTCCCAGATGTCAATCTATGGAAAGAAGCAGTGTACTAAACTGTACAATACTATACATTGGCAATTTGTAAATAAGAGGTTCTATTTCCATTTGGGCCAGAGATTAAGTGTGCAAAAGCCTGTGCTGTTACAGTTACATTGTTTAGCAATGTGCATACCAAACTAACAGCTGCAAAGCTCTACTATAATACAGTGTGTGACAAACCTCATTCTGTTCCATTTCTCTTTTGGCTGAAAGAGAGATGGGGGAATTTCTAGTGCAGTTTCTCTTCACCTTTCTCCAGTACTTTTTCCTGTGAACTCAGTACATTTTTAGTGTGATATCCTTTGCTTCCATATACTATTTACAATATCATCCTTTCTTTCTGGATGCCCTTGCTTATCCTCAGCTCTGGACTAGCAGATGAACCACACAAATACTCAGTGGTCATAATGGGACCTAGTACAGAGGCTTTCATTGATGGGCTAACAGATGGTTTCATTCTGAAAGGATCTATTTATTTTCTAGTAGTTATGTGGACTGTCAACATGGTATGATAACAAACATATCTGTCTAGAAAGAGTCAGAGAGAGAGAGATGTCTTTGTTGGCCTTATATGTAGTTACAGTCAGCATGGATCTTCACTTCTTACATCCAACATGTAATTCCTTGGTATTTATTTTTAACTTCATCACAATTCCTAAGAAGGAGAGCTGTTCAGAAGGTGCTTAGTCTTCTCTTCCCAGTAAGCCTTTCCTACAGAGTAGGTCATCAGTGCCACAGAAAGCATTCTCATTCTGGTAGTGGGCTGGTTATCTATTCTTCAGTAGCCAAACGGGTAACCATTTGAAATGTCAGGAACCGCTACAGCAAGTCCCAAAATATGAAGACTGAATGGCTGAAATATTGGACTTACATATACAAGTCCGAAATGCCATTTCTCAGAATATTCCCTTTTCTCCGAGACATGGAAATCTTGGAGTTGGTATATATGTATGTATATATATATATATATATATATATATATATATATATATAAGTTCATGTGGATATGGGAGGCTTGCCCCACCTTTCAAAAAGAAGTTTAAGGGAGAAGAACGATTTTCAAAATTCTTTCTTCTCCTGTGTTTTAGGTCTTTTTTTTGGCTTGTCGGCAGATGGCATTTCAAGTGTTGACATTTCAATAGGGAGCCATTAAAACAAGCATTGGAAGAAGTGTCTTAATATGTGCACAAAATCAGATGCTGTAGGCAATAATATATATTACTACATCAGGCAGAGGCTGAAGATGATATCAATGAAACAGCAGCAGATAATGAAATCCATAATGACAGATTTCATGTCAAAATGTTCAGCTTGCATCTAGTGTTATGTTCTACATCCATCCATCCACAACCCCTTTTTCCCATTTGTTACAAATGATGTCAGAGTGTCACTTCACCAGTGACATCACCTAAAGATATGGTTTACACTCCTGGGTGGCTAGCACTGCCATGGTATTTCTTTCACACCACACACACACACACACACACACACACACACACACACCTATGGCCAATTTACAGTGTCCAGTCCACTTACTGCATGTCTTTGGAATGTGGGATGAAACCGGAGCACCTGCAGAAAACTCACATGAGCGCAGGGAGAATATGCAGACTCCACACAGAAGGCACCCCTGCCGAAAACTGAACCAGGGAACCTATTGCTGTGAGGCAACACTTCTATCCACTTTGCCATTTAGCCACCCAATAAAATGATGGCAAAAAAGACCTGTGAAACATTAAATATTATTATTATTATTATTATTATTATTATTATTATTAATTGGTACCAACTAAAGCAGAGCTAGCTTAATGCACTAAAAGTTTCAGTATTAAAACTGAAATACTTGGATAATGATAAATGAAAGATCAAAGGTTAAAGAGCTATGTTTGTGCTGTTAAAGCCTCCATTTTTGCTATGCAGCAGCCTTTTTAGGGGCATGTGGGATATTCACACCTTATGCTGTGGTATAATCTGCATAACAGAAGGGTCAGCAACATAAATGTCATTTCAGGTAATAGTAATTGTGTAATAATTGCTTGCATTTTATAGCTATTTTATAATTATTTTCTTCTCACAACTCCCACACCACCTCTCTTATTTCTCCTACCCTTAAATGTAAAATTGTAATTTGGCATTGTTAAAACTCACTGTATATGGCTAATTGTCTTGTATTATTAAATAATAACTCTGTATGTTATTAAATGATGATTTTATTTAATTATATGACTGTCTTTCAGTTATTGTATGTCGATATTGTAACTTTAAGCTTTACATTTTTCATTCTTGAAAAAAATGCCTATTCTGCAAATGGAGCTTTTCTCTCCAGGTTTCTACTGAAAAAGGGGCTATCACAACCCAGTCAGACTACCCTGGTCAACAAAAGCAATAAACAAATAATTGCTACACACTATATCTTGTTAGTGAAAGTGGGCCTTTCTTGGCATATAGTCTTGTAATTACACATTCCCCGGGATTCATGAAGCTTGCGCCAGGCGCACGCATAGCGTAGGCGTTATAACGCTAAATATGGCCGCCGAGTGATTCAGGTACGATCTAATTCCACGTGCACTACCGGCATACACCAGATCTGCGCAGCCCCCAGCGTAGGTATGCAAATCACCCCATGTGCAGTGTTGCACCATGCAAATGAAGGCATATAGCGATTCATGAAGTGGTGCAGGCGTAGCGTAAGCCCAAGGAAATGTAAACCAAAAAACACGGTTTACATTTTCCCAAACATAACATCGGAGCTATGGAAGAGGGCCAGACCCAGGTATCACAACGTGAACATATGCCAATGGCGAAATACACAGCCAATGGCATAAGAAAAGATGCACAACACGTAAATAACAACATTTAATGTCATGTCCACAGTAACGCACAGCAGAACCGCAGGGCATGTATGCGGAAGCTGTAACATAAAGAAATAATATAAAAATGTCATAAAATCACAACATAATAGAAATCAGGTTTACAGCATAACACACAATGGTAGGCATGGAACACCACAACCAAGGTGCAAGGGTTGCTAAGGGCTTGCGATAGTGTTCGGCATGGTAACTATGAATTAGTAGTCAATGCCATGCAAATGAGGCAGATAATACTGAATCGCAAATGTCCCGCCGGAGGAAAGTTGTACCATACGGCGCAGCGGTATAACACCGAGGAGTGGCTCAGAGGAGATACATGACATCGGCAGAGGGGTGTGCCACTGTAGCACTAAGCACATTGGAGCATTCCAAATCTGGCCTGTCCATTGCTAAGCAAAGCTGCAGGATAGGGGTGGGGAGGAATCGTTTAGCTGAGAGCACACATGGTGGCCAAAAGCGCATGTGTATGAAGATGAAAACGTGCCCAAAACCCAGTAATCGGACGCATGCGCCGCAAACAATAGCAGAAACAGGAAGGTCAGGTGAAGAAAAGGAAATGCGGAAGTAGGGTAATTGGAGTACAAATGAGCAATCAACACCAATCAACCCACGGAGGCCAATCGACGGCAGCTGAGAAGTCCACTTGCAGAAACCTGCAAAACAGGATAGGGGAGGCATGTGAATGCAAAGAAAGGAGGGGAGGTAGGTATTGGATTGCAAAGATAGGAGACCTGACACAGCAGAGCAAAGCAAACCGACAGCAGACCGGCAGTAGCACACATAACGCAAGATACGCCAGGTCCAGGAAAGCACAAATGAAAGTAGGCTGCAGGATGCACGCCAGAAAATGGTAGGTGCAATGTGCAGAAATGTAAAGGGAAGGTCAAGAGGTAATCCACGGCAGGCAAATGTAATTCAACACCAAAGGCACCACAATAGTAGTTCCGGCAGTAAAACACATAACATAACCTGTAGCTACGAACGTACATACACACCCGATGACATCATCGGTGTTCACAGCACAATAGTATAAAGTGTGTAAGCACCCAACACACACCTGTGTATTCCCAAACACCGCACCATAGGTGTAAACACACGGGGAACTTTTAAAATGTACATGTTGGGAGCTGCCATAGCTGTTTATCATCAGCATGTGTTAGAGACTGACGGTGTTGTGGAGGATGATGCCGACAACCACCGCAGGCCTCGGAGGAGAAGGAGAGTGTTCAGACCAAGGGTAACCTACCAGGGGCTACATGACCTGGAGATAGTAGACCATTATAGGGTGGACAGGGACATCTTACAGCAAATAGTGGAGCTCTGCCGGCCACGGCTGAGAACCAGAAACAACAGAGAGGAACCCATACCAGTGGACATGAAGGTATGTGTAAGCCTGTGAATACTGGCCACAGGTACCTTTCAAAGGCCAACTGGAGATATAATGGGTATCTCACAGGCATCAGCATCCAGGGTACTGCACCAGTTCCTGGATGCCATGTTACCACATGCCAATGAGCAGACATACTTCCCCAGAACTCAGGAGGAGTTGGCCAGCAATATGCGTCACTTCCACCGTGTGGCACAATACCCAGAGGTACTGGGTGCGATAGACTGCACGCACATACAAATCAAGTCACCACCCAGTGAGCAGGGTATGCGCTACATAAACCACAAGGGATTCCACTCCAAATGCCAGGTCATGTGCAATGCCCAGGGCATTATTATGGATGTGTGTGCTGGCAGCCCTGGAAGCTACCATGACTCCCATATCTGGCATGCCTCACAGCTGTATCAGGTATTTGTCAGGGGGGACATCCCACATGGCCATCTCGTGGGGGATGCTGGCTATGCACTGGAGCCATGGATGATGACTCCCATCAGAAATGCACACACACCCATGCAAGAACGCCATAATGAGGCACACGCACAAACCAGAATCATCATAGAGCATGTGTTCGGGATGCTGAAATCATGGTTCCGGTGCTTGGATACATCTGGTGGAGCCTTGCAGTACTCTCCAGGCACGTGTGCCCACATCATCATAGTATGTGCCATGCTACATAATATGATCCTGCGGAAGCAGCTGCAGCAGGGGCAAAATGGTGAAGGCCCTCATAGCCCACCACAATTGCCAAGGCCAGTACAGGCACAGAGGGATTCAGACCATGAACACACTGTGCCAGCCCCAGTAGGCAGATGGAGGTGTGCCCAATATGCCTACGCCTTGGCAAAGAGGGAACGTATAGCACATACACTAACCATGTAGGCCCCTACGGACTGACACCTCTCCACCTGCACACACAGTAAAATGGATGGCACACAAACATGACCATCTGTAAATTGTAATGTATAGGTGGCCCAATGTGTGACTCCTACATAGGCAGCCCTCAAACATTGTAAACACAACAGCCAGTGCAACACAGAATGCCAACACCTGAACAGTACATGAGTCTTACAGCATATGGTGGTGCTGTGTGCCTGTCATGTTCCCCGCCAGATATATATATATATATATATATAGATATATATATATAGATAGATATATAGATATATATATATATATAGATATATATATATATAGATATATATATATATATATGTACACATATGCATATATATAATACAGATAGAAAGGGCAATAGAGGGATATATGGTGATATAGATGGATTCAGCGATATCTGCAAATATGATAGATAGTTCAACGACATTCACAACATCTTGGAGGTACAAATAAATAGGATACCGCCAACCATGGAATGTGTAACATACCAACATGCGTAACCACGAGGCTGAAAGACCGATAGAACACAGTACTGGAACAGTACATCTGCGAGTAATAGTATGATGATATGAAGGGACGGTTAGTCACCGCTGACGGTGTCGCGGTCCATGTAGGTACTGTGTTCAACTGTGTCTGTGAGTGCCGTAGTCTGTGTAAGTGTGCATTGAGGGTGCCATGTGCGTTTCTGTGTGACTGTAATGTGTGTGTGTGTCCGCAACATGTGTATGTTGGTGCCAAGTCAGAGGCAGACCAGTACGGTAGGTGTGGGTATAGCTAGCTGTAGGCATACGGTTACTACCTGTACCAAAGTAGGAGGGACATCCCCACCCTGGGCAGGTGTGTCCTGACATAAAACAGTACAAAGGGCAAATGTCCGAGATGGTAGGACAGAAATATGTCCCATATATAATGTAACAGTCGTATTTAATAGTTATGCCTGTATGTAAGAAACTTAAATGTTACATGCAATATGATAAGTATCCAAAGTCACAACAATAGGTATGTAGTGAGGATAAAAGTATGTGCTACCTGTGTACTGACTGTGGCTACATGTTGGCCTGTAAACACTGCTTTGTGTCCCGCAAGTGTCCAACAATGACCATATGATAAGGTGGCAACCCATGGCAAACAGGCTCTTTTAACAACACAACCACAATGACTGCAAATATCTGGGACAAAAATACAAGGGATAGCTGTCACCTACACATATCCCCTGATATATCACTGCAATTACGGAGGTATACAAGTAGCAAGCTCACCTGCAGACAATATAGAAACCAATTAACAATGGCCCAATGTACAATCCCGTAACATAAGTCTACTAACTGTTAGCTCTCTAATCAGGGACGGAGCCCGCACACATATATACGGATTATGTAGACATGCAAGGCCCACAAACCGTATATGCTATGTACAACCACCGACATCCCCCACACTAGAAACTAAATCAATACAAACTGTAATAGCAGCACAAACATCCAGTCAGTCAATTACATCTGCAGAACCCTCAACATACCATGTGAGAGACACAATTAAAGGCGACATGCAAAATTGCAGGCGTTGTATAATGGAACAAACAGCCATATTACAGGTATTGATTGCAATACTCCGTTAACAGACGTCGGGATGACAGGTACACCCACATGTTGAACCAAATACTCTACCTGTCACACACAATCCATGTGGGACATGAATCCAAACTCTACTTGTCTCCATGCATAGCAGTTGCAGTTACTCATAACAAAACACAATACAGACCGTCTCCCTGAAGGTAGGGCAAATAGGCAACGCCCAAGTGGAGAATCCAATTATACCCCACTGTCGCCACGTAACTGGCGAATGGAGTAGCTGCACAGCTGATATGCAAGTAATTAGTCACTCAGGAACACCAATTGGTGGGAAGAATCCACGTTTCAGGTATCGACGTATATAAGGATGACTTGCCAGACATTCAAACCGTATGCTCATACCGAAAAACAGTTGAAACACTGTGAGAGAGATAGAAACAAAACGCTGTAACGACAACAAGGTATGTAGAATGCCCGATATGTAAGGTTATGTATAGCATGATCTGTATTAATTAGTTTTACTGTATGTATAGCCTGGTTTGCATTAATTAAACGTGTCCACAATGCATTAAGTGGGGAAAGGTATTGATGTAGTGATGTCTTGCTGAGCATACTAACGCTTGTAGAATCTGTGTGTCCAGCAGTGGGACACAAGGTACACAGCACAGACACCAGAAGGGATGCTACATGAGGCCATTAAACAGAACAATGCCATACAACCCGCCATCAGTGGTAGGGTATGTCCAACAAGGACGTGCCATAGCAGGGGATAGTATATGTTGATATACTGTCACAGCACGCATGTGTATGGGTAAATAACGTTAATGACATATGTAAGGTGGTCCCGCTGAGCAAGTATGCTTTGCATTATGGGATACTATGTGAAATATGTGTAATGTATAGTATTATAGGTAGATATGACAGATTTTCTACACAGCATAACAGGCATATCATGCATACCACAGGTATCGTCTATTGGTATGTACAATAACAGGATACATATGGCCTGTAGGTATGGGACATAGTAATAGCATGATAGCTAATCTAAATGGAAGGGCTACCAAGTAACCATGCACAAAGGATATGTAATAGCTGCACAGGTGCATAGTGGGGTACTATGCAGTCTGTCAAGTCCATGTGTAAGCACAACTACAGTGTTCACACTAGTTGCACCTCTCCAGGGTAGTGTCCTGTGAAGAGCAGAGCCAGGTGTCACCTGCACCACTGCACAGTACAGCCACTGCAGTGATCCCAGGCCTACATGTGTCTCCCAACCACCAAGGGAGGTATCACATGAACAGTGCTACTGAGTGTCCCTGCGTGATGTACAGAGGACTTATGTTCCACAGCATGGTGAGTGTCCTGTTTGGGACTGCAACCCAGAAGCACATACCACTCATTGTGGCGTGTGTGCACATATCCATGAGCATGTTGCTCACAGTGGCCTCTGCTTATGTTGTGTATGAGGAGTATATCCATCAATAATGTTGTGGACATGGGCCCTGTCTGATCAGCAGAGGTCACCCCTGAGTATGTAGTATGCAAATGTGCACAGATGTGGTGTCCGTAGTGCAGCCGCATATTTAAACTGTCAGAGCTCAGTAAACGTCATGGCGTGTTAATGTTGTGGCATGTAAAGCTGTAGCTGTTGTGTAAGGTACACCCTAAATGGGGTGGTGTACCCTTGAATGTGTGTAGATGTCTTGAGTTCAGAGGTACAATGGGTGCCTATGTACCAGTTACACACCCAGTACAGATAGGTGTGGCCATGTAGGAGGATATCCATGCTGCAGTGGCAATACGGTAACCACAGGAGTGGGTGCACATATGTGTGTACTGCAAACATGTACAATGTGATATGTATGTATGGGACTACCATACATGTGATAGTCAGTGGGTGAATGGTGTAATGCAAAGGTGATGTGCATGCACCTTGTGTCATGCAGCTTGATGCCATGATAGTCATATTATGTATCTGTCACAGCGACACCAGTATGTTTGGAGTCAGTATCAGCTGGTGGAGCAATCATGGCGCTTGGTATGTAGGGGTTCTAAAGCTAGGCAGGGAAAGTCCCCTGTGCCAGCCTGTTCCGCAGGGAAGCATATACTTAACATGAGGGGCCCTATGACTGAGGACTGTGGCATGCCAAAGTACCTGACATGTAGTAGGTACTATGGTATGCTGGCCTCACTGTGTGTCCTGTCCATGAGCCACATAGCATAACATCCTGAGACACAGGGTACAATGTGCAGGTGGATGTGTATGTTGTCAATACCAGGATGGGGAATGGTGCTGAACGGCAATGAGAGGACAATGTAGGATGTGTGGACTCCCGTACCATCAGCAACTGCCCTGGTAACTGTATGAAAGGAGTCCACCATGTGTAGGGGCCATGTTCTGGCCTTAACAAGCCCAACCCGGGTGGCAGTAGAGGACGGGAGACCAACAATGTCTCTGAGAATGACGTCCTTGACGATGTGCCCCATAGCCACACAGAACAGTCCAGTCAGGTGTGTAGGACTATAGTCCCACTCATGCAATGCGGTGCCACCTGTGTGTAGTGTGATAAATGCTGCTGTGTGCCATTCAGGGTCTACAATATCTGAAACAAGGCTATTACTGAATATGGTGGCCTAGTGGGGAGACAAGTAATTCAGAGGTTGGTGGACATCACAGCCTGGGACGTTGGAAGGTGACATGGGGCCAGTGTCCCAGGACACATAGAGTTTAGGTCAGTACTGTGTAGGTGTGACCACAGGGACACCACAATGTTCATGTATGGATTGCGGCCCTGTAGTGAGTGAGAGGGTGTACTGTCAGCATTGAATCCATCCTCTAGCATGTTGCCAACAATCCCTGGGTCTGCAATGTTCCTGAGTGACTGTTGTATGTGACAGCAGATGTGGGTGTTGCCATCGAATACTGACATACCACCATAATGCCTGGTGGTACACCCCGGAATGTGTGGCAGTCATGTTTATGTAGCTAGTCTTGGAGTATGTGATGAGGGACCCTGTGGCCCCACCATGGCTGACCAGTGAGCCACCCCACACATGGGAATGTACACCACTGTGCAACAGCCTACACCTGTTGTTGTACATCATATGTCCGTAGAACATGACCACCAGAGTGGTGTCTGTTATCTGGTGTGTACCATCATGGCTCTGTGTGGAACAGCATGATCCATGCAGTTGTGTACATGCTAATTAAGTGCACTGGGGTATGTGTCAGCATTTGTATGTGCATTGTCCATCTGCACGGGTGTCATGATGTTAACAACTGCTGTCAGCAGACATCTGTAGTAGGTGTAGTAGTACACATGTAGTGTGTATGCTGTGATGGGTGTGTTTCCGGGATGTGGCTAACAAGGTAGATTAGCTTATGTTCAGAATCCACCAATGAGGGGATAACCCCAGGTGTGTAACACCAGTCACATGGTGGTAGTGTTCATGCCAAGGGTAATGTAGGTCTTGGAGGTGGTGTGCATGTGTTGATCCAGCAGAGTGGAGGGTATGACTCATGGATGTGTCGGTACATGAGTGGCTATCTCAGTGAAGTGTAGGGTAGTGTCAGTCACACATCAGTAGTAGCTGAGGCCCACTGTCCACTATACCACCATAGAAGTTATGTTACCCATGGGGTATGATGTTAACTCTGTCGCTTGTTACAATGTGTATAGCGGTCCCGGACACAGTTAGTTGCACGTGGAGCACCTCTGATGCATTGTGCTAAGCAACCTGCCAGGATGTGTGCAAAACATAGTGGGATATGGGAACCCCTCAGCTGTGGGTGTGCTGGTCCAGGTATGTGCCTGGAAGGTATGGTCCTTCTATAACCTGTCATTACAGGTGTGCTCTGCAGAGCCTACAGGCAGGTCCCAGTCACTGCAGAGATGTTGGAGTGATGCATTATAAGGTGTGCCTTGCCTGTGTGCGTCACAGGGGAAGATGCAAGCAATGTGTCACATGACCCCATGTCACGCATGCCAGTTACCACCCTGCCGGTGACAGTTATTGGAAACTGTGCAGGACAGGCAGCATAGCAGCAGCAAGAGCCTAGCATATGAGCTGTACTCCCAGGGCCGACAGGTGCAAGTCATCTGTGCCACAGCATTGTGTTTGACCAGGACAGTCATAGCGGACAGATACCACATGCCTGTGGAATGACAATAGGAGCATAGGCAACTGTTGAAGTGACACAGTCGGCCATTGTACAGTGGTATCGTGTCTGCACGAATGCAAAATGCTCCCCAGGGCTAGGCCCACACCCTCAGGGCTATAAGACTGGTGAGCTATTGCATGTCCCTGCACATGTAGTTTGTGAATTGGCATCACAGGGCAGTCACACTAACATGGCGAATGACAGACATATCGTACCTGGTGAGGTGTGGCATGGGTGCATAGGTTATGTTGCAGAAGCAGTTACCCGACAGCAAGATGTAAGCGACTAACGCCTTGTGTAGCCTGCTGTATGGAACTGCAGTGTGACACCCTACAGAGTCAGCTATGACTGGTGTGTTGTGAATGTTATAACAAACTATTGTCTGTATGTGGTGGGCACACATGAGTCTGTGGGCTATAAGCTGGTGATGTTGTCTTCCATGATGGGGGCTACCTCTGGTGCCTACAGTGAGTATGGAGACGTACTGCACAGGTTGTCCTCATAGGTGTGGCCAGTGGTGTAGATTATGTGAGACTATGTGATGGGTGGGGTGTATTGCGAATGTTACACATCCCCAAATGACTGTCAGGTGCAGTCAGGGTTGGCGACAGCATTACCCCCAGCCATAGCTGTCAGCCTCCTGTCCCCAAAATGAGGAACATTAGCCCTCATACAGTGTGACAAATGGGTGAAACGTGGAACACTTACAACTGGCTTACTAACAGCGTCAACTAGGACGGGCATATGATGGCTAAAATAAGCTGGTCTTACGTATAAAACAGATATTCCAATGAATTAATATGATTCTCATCTATCTAGCCATGGCTAGCATGTAAACTATGTACAACAATGAATGTGTGACAGACCCTTCCAATGTGGAACCTTGAGGAACATGCACCTTTTAGAACCCCAAATGAGGTACATTCCCCGTAATGAGGTACACCTGAGAGCTATGGGCCCAGCATGGCTGCAGACGTGCATCCCCCACAGGCTGTAGTGCCGTATGTTGGGAAGTGAGCATTGAATATGTACACGAGACAATTGCTCTATTGCCACATGTACGACATATCCCTCATATAGACAGGCAGTAGCACTGGTACGTGACAGTTGGACATGCCTGCAAATACAACCATGTCCCACAGGATATGTGCGTTACGTATGTACAACAGCTGTCGTACCTTAAGCAAGCTGGGAAGTGTAGGACAGCCAGTGTACCTGTGGGAAATGGTGTGGAATGGGCGCTATAGTAATCATTAGCTCATGATATGCTCACATGTTCTGAACAAGTGCCTAGCATGACCATACAATACAGATAGGGTGTTGGATAATATCAACCCACAAGTGGTGATGACAGTCATTTAGGGTGGCACCGCACTATAACCCTGCTGAGTATGGTGTGCATGTCCATGAACCATTAGCACTGTAGATGTTAGCAGTACAGATGTACAAGATAGCACAGATATTTGATTACAAATACCTTTGCATGTCACAGGTGTGTTCCACCAGTGGCCTGTTGACAGACCCACAACTACAAAAGGTGCAAGAGTGACATGTGCACAGCACATCTGTGCCAGATACAGTAGAACAGGGTTAATGTGTTGTACCCCACCCTCATTGTAGCCCATACCACACACACAAATGTTAGGCATCTGTGTATGTAAGGCTGTGAATGGCCATGTCCTATCAGTTTGGCTGTGTCAGTGTTGTGAACAACATACAGAATGGGCTGTGTGTGTGAGGTGTGTGACATATGTGCACAGTCTGATGGATGATACCAGCAGTGTCACCGCTAGGTGAACATCCCTGTACCCATAAACTGCTACCTAGGCTGTGGTCAACATTATGGACACTGTGTAAGGGATGGTGCTGTGCAGTGCACCCCCGACATGGTGACGTCTCCAGGCCCCTTAGGTAGTCATCTGAGGTACCCATGTCATGTCAGGGTGCCATCCATGAGCATGGAGATCAGTGGCCAGGCATATACAGCACTGTGGTGACCAATATTGGATCACATACCACATGTAAGGGGTAATGGCTATGCATGGATGTGCGATAACAGCCTTCACAATCCACACCTCCACTATGCAGCATGCCATCTACCTTGCAGAAGGACATTTGCTACACCATGATGATGGACATGCTACATGTCCATATCCTGATCTATATGACATATGTCATGGACAGCCACCGTCCTGGTACTAGGATCGCCACAGGCTGGACAGATCCCTGTGCAATATATGTGACATACTCCCGCCATGCCATGCAACCCTGTCCATCAAAGCTGCAGATGTCATCCCAGTCATACATGGTGTGATGGCTGCATGGTAGATGTACTATCAACTGACTGGATCAGTAATGTGGCACTGATGCAGCTTGCGGTGGCACAATGGCCATCTGTAACAGCATGGAAACCATGCCCGCACATGCTATGGTTGATGACCATCCCTGCGAATGTTGTCTGACTATCCATTGTCCCATGTCTATCACATGTGTAATACAGGTGATCCGTGTCAGGATGTTGAACAGTTGTACAGTGCTGTGTAGATGTATATGGCAAAACACATGCATGTACAGGTGTCCATGCATATGTGTGCATTGTCACTGCTCAAGTCCATTCCAGCTGTGTCTGTGGTAATATGTGACATATACACAGCATCCAGGTCAACAGTAGTATCGTGGACACATCGAGGCATGTGCAGATAGGTAAGAACACAAGTGCAGGCAAATAGACATGCCCACAGCAAGACAGCATTTACATGGAGTATAAACACTGTAATGAGGTGACACACATATATGGAGATGATATCCAATGCATAATGGGTGTGACATGTGTGACACAAACACGTCAGTCGTGTCAGTGTCATGGTGCTTTGCACAGATAACTGTGCAAATGCAGTAGATGTCATAGAAATGTATGTGCAGCAGTATCTCTGTACATCTCTGAAACTGTGACCTGTCACCATCATTATGTTTTACAGATAATGCCCCGTACACGCCTCCCAGCATACACCCGCCAGGAGGATGATGTCTTCATCCCACAGCTCCATGACAACTATGACTTGTTGTTCAGCCATGTGCCACAGCATGCCCAGCAGCGGGATGACCTGTGGCAGGATCTATGCAGGAGGGTGAACGAAGTGGGTGGCCATAACTGCACCTACCAGCAGGTGCGCAGACACTGCATGGACCTGATACAACATGCAAAACAGCATGCCACTGCAATCACCAGGGAACAAGGTGGAACAGGTGGTGGGCCACCAACCCAGCCCCCACTCACACACACCGAGGAGCTACTGGCCAGTCTGGGGACACCCAGTGAACAGCATCCAGAAACACTAGCTGCCATTTTGGAGGTGGGTGTCTCCCAACCAATGAGCCTGGAGTTGCCTGGTAAGTCAGTAATGCACATATGGCTATTATATCCCATGTAGTTGCATGTGTCACTGTACATAATGTAAAGTAACAAAATATGCCAGGTATGTGGACACACATGCTGCATACTACAGTATGCTACGTTTTGTATGCACACATGTGCATACTATATGCTATTACACAGGTGAATGTGTGCACATGCACAGTGCAACCTGTGGCTGTCATACAGTCATGGATAATGTTCATACTGGTGTGTCACCCCTATACAGGTACCTCTGGTGTGCCGCACAGACATCGGTCCGTTGCAGGTGAGACTGTCATCAGTATCTGGCATGTTACAGTGTAGATCTATTTGCCATGTGGCCAGTTAACACTTGCACACCTGATGTTTGTTCCAGTCACGATATGCAGGTCGCACCACCATGCATTCACACACGCCACCCATGTGCAATATATTCACACGTAATGATACACAGACTTGAAACCACAGTACTTGCCATTGTGACATATGTGGTCAGCTGTGCATACAACGGTGGAGGTGTTCTACAATGGAGGCATATGTAGTATGCATTGGAACAACATGTGTGGTACGCACACAGTACCACACAGTGAGCTGTGATATGGCCAGCCCACAAGTGTCACCATTGTGTCATATGCCCCTGCATCGGGTGCACACATTGTGATGTGCCACCTGACATGTCCCAGACATGTAGTGTTCTGTCTGAAATATTGTCACACTATCACATGACCTATACCCCAAATACCAAACATACAACCCGTTGTCTGACTAGACCTGTGGAATGTGACATATCTGACATGTATGGGTGTATGTCATATGGGACCACACAGACATGTGGAGAAGATGCCCATCACACACAATTGGCCACCACATGTGTACACATGGCCATGGGGGATGGCCAGAGACATGTAGCCACACAGTACATGGGATGTGTATACACCCTGTTGCACATTGTCCACACATGGTCCAATTATAGCCTTAGTTGACCGATTATACAGTTGATGTGGTACAGTGGACAACCTAAAAGCCTGTGCACAGCTACTGGAGGTGTCACTGAAGTCTACCATATATGACCTGTCGAACATCACGACTGTGTTGCAGTTATGGCTATGCAATGTGTACATATTATGCATTCTACAGCAACATACATGCCTCATGTTGCCATGCAATGGCACAGTGTCTGTACTTCGCACTGTATAGCAATGTAGATGGCTCACACTACCCTCTCGTGCTCATGCACATTTGCTAAACATGCATTCTATCTGTAGGGAATACACACAACACTGCAATGTGAAGCCCATTATGATGCTGTACATGTGTCAGGACACCATTGTGTCAAACATGTATGCATGTTAATGCACATGTCAGCAAATTACATGTCAAGGTCACGTCAGCCATGTGTACTGTTATCCTGTTCTGGGCCACATGGTGTATCACGGGGATGCATGCATACTACCATGATTGTGTGAACTGCATGGCTACTGATATGACACCTGCTTGCTGTAGTGTGCACCCCAGGGAGGTATGCTTACTAACACTATTAATGTCTGAGCTGCATGCCCTCTGCTCTATCGCAGGCATGCTGCATGCCATCTGACAAATCACATGCATGGTGTGTCTGTGTGTGTCTGTGTGTGTGTCTGTGTGTGTGTCTGTGTGTGTGTGTGTGTGTCTGTGTGTGTGTGTGTGTGTCTGTGTCTATTGTACTTTACAGTATTTCTTTGCATTCACAGGTGATGTAGGTGCGTTACCCTCCTGTGATCCATCTGATGTTAGTGTCCCCACAGATACTAGCGGTGATGAACATATGCATGAGGTACAGGCAGGGTTGTCAGGGGCTGAATCTGTGCCAATGGTTATCATCCCAGCTATGTCCCCCTCTTCCCCGCACACAGTTCTGCTGCCAACACATACCGAATCACCGGTGGCCATAGAGGAAGGACAGTCAGCATCTGTTGGTGTGGAACAGGAATGTGTGGTGGCTACAGAAGGTGTGTCTACACACCATGGTGTCAGTGTAATGACTGCAGATGCGCCACACAGGTATGTGGCCAGTGCTGCTCGTAGGAAGACCTCTGGCAGACATGCACCTGCAGGACAGAGCGCAGCAGCTGGTATCACCAGACGCATGTTCCAGACTGTAATGGTGGCACAGGCACGTGCTGAACGGCAGAACAGAGAAGGGCAGAGGCTGCAGAGGGCTGCTATCCATACCCTAAATGACAACATCCAGGCATTGGCAAATGCTCAACAGCAGATTGCTAATGTTCTGGATAGGCGACTAGCTGAAATGGTCAGAATCCTTGACCGAGGCATGGCAATCCGTGAGCAGGAGCTGTCTGTGCTGGAACACCTGGTAGGAGTGAGGCGTAGGCCATGTGGACGTAGGCCAGCAACACCACCTAGTGTAGGTCGACGTGAGCATGCCACCTCACATGCCCGCTCCCATAGTGCTGGTAGCAGTAGCAGTGCAGCTGCTGTGCTGTCAACACCAGGACACAGTAGGCCACGTGGACGTGGCCCTGGATGGTCTCAGCAGGGACACGTTTCCAGCGGACATGTGTCGTTGGACAGTAGCGACTCTGTATCTCCACCTGGTAGTGCCTGTGCAACCCCAGGCAGGCACAGGTCACTTGGCTGTGGACGGACACAGTGAGCTGTACAACCTGCACTGTACTATCTGGGGCTGTCAATTATACCCCGTGTAGGCATCACAAATGGCAGAACTGTGTACACACATACACGCACACAGCAAACACAACTGTAGGGCTCCACAACATCCACATACATTCTGCACAGACATGTCCAGTCAACTCACTGGCCCTTACACACACACATGATGTTATCCATTGGTGCAGCCTATGCCCCTAGCAAACATATCACCCTGTGCATATGATGAAGCCTGTGCTGCATCCCTGTCATCCACACCATCGGTGCAGGGTTATGCACAAATATTCTGATGCACAGGGTGAACAGCATAGTGAGAGGTGTATGTAATACCTATGTATGCATAGTGAGGGATGTGTATGTTGCAGTGGTTGTGTGCAGCCTATGCCCCTGGCATACATATCACCCTGTGCATATGATGAAGCCTGTGCTGCATCTCTGTCATCCACACCATTGGTGCAGGGTTATGCACAAATATTCTGATGCACAGGGTGAACAGCATAGTCAGAGGTATATGTAATACCTGTGTATGCATAGTGAGGGATGTATATGTTGCAGTGCTTGTGTGTGAATATTGAGTTGTGTATGTGACATAGGTTGTGTACTGTCGACATGCACCAGTCACACCATGTAGTGCAGGTGCAGCATGCATTGTGATGTGTTCACGGTATGTGTCTCGGTTACATCTGTAGCACCATGTTGGTTGTGATACCCTGGTTCTCTCCTATGGTGTACTTGCATGTGCCTACAGGTAGCAGTGTTTGCAGTCCCCCATGTGTAACTGTGGAGTACACACAGGCACGTCTGGCAATATCAGCATGCTACATGTACCTTCATCCTGACTGTTGGACACACAAACATGACACAGATGTCCGCACATATACTGCACCTGACGCATGTGATCAGTGCCACAGGCTTCACTGGACAGAGACGTGACATACATAGCAGGACACATTACAGGTATGGTGACATGGTGCAGGGGTTGTACACAGCGGCCTGGCCAATGATGATATGAGGTGTCACTTGGTAGCTGGAGGCCGCATTGTGCAGCAATAGGACCCTGTAACAGTACGTGAACATGGCCGCAGTCACGGGGTGTACACCACTATAACGCACACCCCATAGCGTGCAGCTGGGGACCCTTGCCTTTGTGGTCATCACCCTCACAGTACTATGCACCCACATGATGTGTCACAGAGAAGGGACATGCACAGGTAGCCAGTATGGCTGGGACCTATGGCATCCACAGGGTTGTGCAATGCATCACCATTACGGGTTAGTCAACACGTGGGGCCAGTCATAATTTCCCACCATATATTAGCATACACACTCACACCAAGCATCAGACATACATACAGACACACACACACACTGTGGTGACCACACATGTGTATATGGACAGCCGATGTGTGTGATGCACCTCACCGGCGAACGTCATGCTTCCCACACTGACGTATGTACAGTTCTTTACAATGGTGTACAGGGATGTGTAGCAACTGGGACATATTCCCCGCAATATGTGGCATCCCTGGTCACACATTCAGACACACATGGCAGTGCTGGGAATGATACACCAGCCATATGATGACACGTTTGATGGACATGCAGCGGTATTGATTGCATTATGTGTACCAATGCTATATCTGGCAAATGTGCTGCTATATACATACGAGAGGTTGTAGGTGTTACAGGTGCCATATGACATATAGTTGTTAACACCTGACCGCTTTGTATGCATTATGTCAGCACCATCACTTAATAGCGACATAGCGTACAGTTAGCACATGGCATGATAGGATGGTGTGTGACACAACTGTGAGCCACCCCCTGCACACATACATCTAGACAGGTGGTTCACCATGTTATGTACACACATCCCTCCATATGTGCTGTTTGTATGTCACCGTATACAGATGTCAGTGATGGGTCTGCATTGCGTCTGCATGTCGTAGGTAGGTGCAACTATGTTACGGACATCGGCCACTGCACATGCATGTTTGCTGCATGCATAGTACAGATGTCACATGTGTCTCTTGTTGCCATGTTTGTATGCATTGCTATTGTTGGACATGTGTGTTGACATACATAACACATGGACTGCAGTATGATATCACGGGTGTCACAGGCGACCAGTACAAGGGTATGCGTCCTGGTCAACACTGCTACCCCCTGTAGTGTGAGCATTCAACAGACATGGGCCCACATTCAATTTGCGTGTGTAGCATTGATTGGGCCAGTGTTATGCATGAGATACATCAAAGGCCATGTATGTATGTGTTGTGTGTGCAGTCCAGGCACACATCCACACAATCACATGTATGACATACCCAGACGTGTGTTCATTGGTGTACAGCAACAGTCAGGTGTCACAGCTGTGTAAGGGCCATGGTATGTCTTGAGCCGACCTGTTCATGTATACTGGTATCATTGCAATGCATAACACCTGTTGGTATGTGTATACTCTGCACAGCTGGTGTACACCGCTGTACAGCCCAGTGGTCATGTGTCACATGGTGTTGTTGGACCGTAAGGCTGTGTAGTGCTGCACCAATGACATGGTGCTGACTTGACAGCTACAGTGTACACTGCAGGGTGTATGTGTGTGACCTGCACCTGTGACAGCTGTGATGGCAGCTGTGTGTGTACAGGTCACTGCATGTGTGACCGCCCTGTGCGTGAGGGCAGTTATACCTTACTGTGCCCTTCTGTGTGTACACTCAATCTGCATGCAAGATTGCCCTTTGCAACAGCTAAGTGTGTGAGCATGCCCAGTACGCCGTTGTGTAGATGGACACACAGTACATTCCACACTGCGCCCCTCTGTGATTAGACTCTGTGTGCATGCAAGATGGCCCTTTGCAACAGCTAAGTGTGTGAGCATGCCCACTACACCGTTGTGTAGATGGAAGCACAGTCCATTCCACACTGCGCCCCTCCGTGATTAGACTCCGTGTGCATGCAAGATGGCTCTTTGCAACTGCTAAGTGTGTGAGCATGCCCAGTACGCCATTGTGTAGATGGACACACAGTACATTCCACACTGCGCCCTTCCGTGATTAGACTCCGTGTGCATGCAAGTTGGCCCTTTGCAACAGCTAAGTGTGTGAGCATGCCCAGTACACCATTGTGTAGATGGACACAAAGTACATTCCAAACAGACGTGTGATACTAAGCGTGTGGGCATGGCCATTGACATCCTGTATAGCCATGGTGGTCATCCAGGCACCAGATGTCCAATTTCAATGTCACGATGGATGCCTACATTGAACACACTTGTTGCTCTCTCGAAGGGTGTACTGTCTGTGGCACATCCCATATCTATTCAGTGTTGTTGTGCTCTGTAGATATTTAGTTGGCCCATTGACAGCACTGGCGTGTTTGTGTACGTCTACCTTGGGACGGTAATATGCTTTCAGACCGCTCACTCTCTAAACATTCCCTATCGGCATCTTTGCCTTTGCGGATGATGTCACCCACCTAGAAGTATGCCTCTGGGAGTGCTGTGTTCAGTAATCTTGGTAGCGCATTCTGTAAATGCGTACTGCTGTAGTGTGTTAGAGTAGGTAGGTGTGTGTTCAACTCCCGGCCCTTCCAAGTGTGTGTGTTTCCAGCTGTCTGGGGACACAGTAATGCTTTTAGATGCCTCACAACACATACATTCCCTATCGGCGTCTTTGCCTTTGCGGATGATGTCACCCACCTAGAAGTATGCCTGTGGGAGTGCTGTGTTCTGTAATCTCGGTAGCGCGTTCTGTAAATGCGTAATGCTGTAGTGTGTTAGAGTAGATAGGTGTGTATTCAACTCCCGGCCCTTCCAAGTGTGTGTGTGTGTGTGTGTGTGTGTGTGTGTGTGTGTGTGTTTCCAGCTGCCTGGGGACACAGTAAAGCTTTTAGATGCCTCACAACACATACATTCCCTATCAGCGTCTTTGCCTTTGCAGATGATGTCACCCACCTAGAAGTATACCTGTGGGAGTGCTGTGTTCAGTAGTCCTAGTAGCGCGTTCTGTAAATGCGTAATGCTGTAGTGTGTTAGAGTAGGTAGGTGTGTGTTCAACTCCCGGCCCGTCCAAGTGTGTGTTTCCAGCAGCATGGGGACACAGTAAAGCTTTTAGATGCCTCACAACACATACATTCCCTATCGGCATCTTTGCCTTTGCGGATGATGTCACCCACCTAGAAGTATGTCTCTGGGAGTGTTGTGTTCAGTAATCTCGGTAGCGCGTTCTGTAAATGCGTAATGCTGTAGTGTGTTAGAGTAGGTAGGTGTGTATTCAACTCCCGGCCCTTCCAAGTGTGTGTGTGTGTTTCCAGCTGCCTGGGGACACAGTAAAGCTTTTAGATGCCTCACAACACATACATTCCCTATCGGCGTCTTTGCCTTTGCGGATGATGTCACCCACCTAGAAGTATGCCTGTGGGAGTACTGTGTTCAGTAATCTCGGTAGCGCGTTCTGTAAATGCGTAATGCTGTAGTGTGTTAGAGTAGGTGGGTGTGTGTTCAACTCCCAGCCCTTTCAAGTGTGTGTGTGTGTTTCCAGCTGCCTGGGGACACAGTAAAGCTTTTAGATGCCTCACAACACATACATTCCCTATCGGCGTATTTGCCTTTGCGGATGATGTCACCCACCTAGAAGTATGCCTCTGGGAGTGCTGTGTTCAGTAATCTCAGTAGTGCGTTCTGTAAATGCATAATGCAGTAGTGTGTTAGAGTAGGTAGGTGTGTGTTCAACTCCCGGCCCTTCCAAGTGTGTGCGTGTGTTTCCAGCTGTCTGGGGACACAGTAATGCTTTTAGATGCCTCACAACACATACATTCCCTATCGGCGTCTTTGCCTTTGCGGATGATGTCACCCACCTAGAAGTATGCCTGTGGGAGTGCTGTGTTCAGTAATCTTGGTAGCGCGTTCTGTAAATGCGTAATGCTGTAGTGTGTTAGAGTAGGTAGGTGTGTGTTCAACTCCCGGCCCTTCCAAGTGTGTGTGTGTGTTTCCAACTGCCTGGGGACACAGTAATGCTTTTAGATGCCTCACAACACATACATTCCCTATCGGCCTCTTTGCCTTTGCGGATGATGTCACCCACCTAGAAGTATGCCTCTGGGAGTACTGTGCTCAGTAGTCTCGGTAGCGCATTCTGTAAATACGTCATGCAGTAGTGCGATAGGGTAATTAGGTGTAGGTTCGATTACCAGCCCTGCCACATGTGTGTGTATGTCTGTATCTCTCTCTCTCTCTATATATATATATATATATAAAATCTATTTTCTGCCCATAACTCTGCTCTTGCATGGACAGCTGATTGTTTCATGTATCGCATATTTGCATAGCTTTCACATGCCAATGGGGTATGTTGCAACTCCCAACATTGTCCATGCAACGTCCATGTTACAGGCGGTGTTACACGCCCTTACAGGCATTTGCTGTATATCTTGGCAGACATTTATCCTTGCTGTACTCTCACTGTACTCGTACACACCGGAGGCTTCATGTATCATGGCCTAGTTTTGATGTGTGTATGTCTATTTGTGCTGTGTGCATGGCTCTGGGTATGTCCCACTATCATCATTTGTAATGGTGACAGCCCTATAGGTTCTTCATGTAGACTGCTGTGTAATTTGACATGTCAGCACATACCTGCGGACAGTACTGCACGTCCTACTGCAGCGCATTTCATACCTTCTGCATTATCTTGCAGTCGATATTGCTGTTTCCTCACACATGGATCTGTTTCTGTTCATACCACTCCACCTCCTAGAGCAAGTTGCTGGACGAGGCCTTATCTGATAGTGGGACACATAGGGGCAGTATTGACAAACGTAGATAGTTGACACAATAATAGGTTTTGCATTAGTATGGCTTTTCTGTCGGATTTGGTGTCTTACTCACATGTTTGTCATTATTTCATGTCTTCAGTTATCATGAAAATGCCAGAATGTTACTGTTGTTACGTGGAACACACCAAACATATGAGGCAGAACTCTGCATATTCTGCGTAAATCTGTACAGTTGCGGAGTATGTGTCTGTAACAAAATATCAACTTTCTGACACCAATGCACACACTGTATGGTGGCATCACAGGCCACATGCCATTACATTTATATTGCAGGACACACCCACCCAGACAGTTGTATTCCTCACACAGGCCAACAGCTGCTTATCCACACTAATTGCTCTATCATGTATCGTATGTGTGCGCCGGTATTTGCGCTTTCCGTCAGTGGCAGAGCTCACGTACGTGTCTGGGGGACTGGACATTGTTACGGTGACACTGCATGACACCTTGGGGGACACATTACTTTTGTGTCTATTAACCTTCCACATTGACATTCACAGGGCATACGTTGTTATTCACATTTGTCGGAGTACATGCGTGTGTCTTGTACATGTTTTCATTTGACCTGATGTCTTTCTTCTCACCTGTCCACCTAGTATCACTAGTTCTGTACATGTATTTTGGACAGGTTACCTTCATACCCCTAACCTGTACACATTATGGGTAAACGCCCTGACGTTTGACCTTGTTACATTTGTCATAGTGTTGTGCCTTTCTGGTAAATTGCTGGCAAGGCATTACGGACTGTGCGGTAGATAATAGTGACTGACATTTCCATTACATCATTAGTAACACTCATAACATCTGTATTCATGGGTACGCCAGTATTCTCACAACGTTCTGACTTTGTCTGGGGTATATCTAATATAGTCCCTATTTGTGTTTCATGTACTATGCCTTAGTGCAGCTGTGTTATTCTGACAGTTTGCCAGTTATGGGTACCATCTTGGTCGTACGCATGTCCATCCATGATAATCGCCTACATGACACTGATATTTATTTATTTATTTATTTATTTGCAGTTGGTTTACCAGGATAGTCCATTGGGCCAAAAGAACCCGTTTTCAATGGAGTCCTGGGGAGAAAAGCTCCAGTACAGACAAACAATGGGTACATACAAAATAACTACAATTAAAATTATACAGGTTGAGAGATAAAATATTTAAACATTAAAACATTTAAAACATATAAGCACACAGTTCAAAAACATTAAAAAGTATTTAAAGTATTACACTCTGATGAGGGAAAATAACAGGTAAATAAGTTGAGAACAGTAGGAAATATGTATTTGGAGAAGTTGTTCAGAAAAGAATATAAAATTGCATTGTAAAGTAAATATTCTGAGAGAACATAAGCTTTGATAGGAAGAGTTATAGGTATATAGGGCCCTACATATTGCCAAAATGGTTTCCGCAATATCCAGTGGATGGTTTGCCCCATTATTGAGAATATAGGCGTGTGCTATACCCACATCACTCCCACGGGGCGGGCCTACGAAATCCCTGCCAAACAACACCTAGGCCCATTTCTGCATACCCATGATTCCCATACCTGACAACCCTCTACAGCACCCATTACACATGTTTAATGTGTGCGGTACTGAAGTGTGGAGACACTTATATGCACGCCCCACTCTCCGGATATCAGTTTGTACGTCATACATTCTATCGACCCATGTGTCGTCACCCTTCCACCTGATACTGTTGCATGTACAGCTATTTCGTATTTGTTGCGGTCACTTCTTTTGCGTCAATGTCTGTTGACACTACGTAAGATTCAATTTTTGGAGTCCTGCAATGGACACCTATCTGCATGTTTAAAGTGTAGAACTTGCTGGACTGTCACTTTCTGGCCAATGGTTTGGAATGCTGCGGTTTATTCACCTTTCCTGCATGTCTGTTTGTCTACCCATATTAGATATAACGTCGCCTATTTATGTACATATGTCATATCTACGGGACATAAGTCTGTTGTGTATACATATATACATGTACAATCCTCATTTCATAACTTGCTTTGGTTTACGTCTGTGGATTATGTCTATACACATATATCTATATCCATACCATACCTTTCCACTATACAGATTGTCGCAGAGTGTACAGCTGCTTGCCCCTTTATCTTCGCTGTGTTTTAAATAAACCTGTGTCTATCTGGCAATGTCGTGGCATTTCATTTGAGACTTACAGTGGGGATTTCTGGCAAGCAGTTCAGGTTACGACTGCATACCCTTCAGAGAATCCATGCTACTGACACACCCGTTATTCTATCCACTTTCTATGTTTGTTCTGGCACATATCTGGTGTTTGTCCCTATTTGTACCGGTAGTTTGCATGGCTTTGTCCAGTTTCATACTTTACGAGGTTAACAGGTTTGAGCCATGTATAACTAACATGGGGGAAACAGCATTCATTTACTATGCTGTGAGCGGATCACACACGCACAGGCGCACTTGCATTTCCTTATTGTGGGTTACGCGCAGGTGCGCATGCATATCCTTATTGTGGGTTACATATGTTTACTAAGTCTTTGTGCTTACGTGGGCTTTATTACTTGTGACAGTACCAGTAATTATCTGTAATACGGTTAACGGACGTTTGCGAAACACACGTTCACCTTTACATATTTAACTGTCTGTACAGCACAGATGCATTCATTACACTTTCACATTATATGTGCTGTAGTCCGGGACTGCATTCACGTTGGCCGGATGCTGTAACCACTATACGTTTGGTGTTCTGACTCATTTATATGCATACCCATAGTACATAGCTACATTAACATATGCCTCACCGCTTCACTTACGTCACAGGCATCCATTCTCCTGCTAGGTAAAATGCGGTACTACATGTTACACATTCCCTATTCCCTACTGCTCTGGACCCACGCTGCATATTTCATCACTGCAGGGATATTCAGAACCCAAAGGCTTATAGTCCTGACACATACAGGTCTTTAATTGTCAGGGTGTTCATGTGGTGATCTGGGCTTAGGCTTGTCCGCCTGGTGAATGGAACTGCCCTGACCGTGTTCAAATGTCAGACAAAGCACATGGACAGGGTTTGTCCATTTTAAACATTTAATCTGTGTTTACAGACACAGGTGTTTGGGCACCTGTCAGCAGCTTATGATGTTGGCAATACATAATATGGGTGGGGGCGGTTACGATACATAATCCACGGTGAGTGGTGTTCCCATTCACATTTGACTATTTCCTGTATTCATTCTTACGAGGGTTATTATTTTGCACATGACTTAACTATGAATTAACTATGGGTATGCAGTAGTACAGTCAACATATGTGACGGCTTGTTACAGTATATATGTACGGACCTCTGTAATACTGGGGACTACCACACATCCTTTACAACATTTCCTGCTTATGTACATACTATTATTCCGTGAACTTTCGAAGCTTGTGAGAGCAGTAATTACATCTGTCCCTATTTGTCCACCCATCCTTTTAGGCTTTGTCCAGGTTTTGTTGCTGTAATAGGTTGAGAGGTGGAGTCGGTATGTGATTGAGTTGAATATACACTGTCGATAATTCAGTGGGGGTAGGGTTACCACTTGTTCCTCTTTGAGAGGGGAGGTCCTACTTTGGACAGTTGTGTCCTGCGACGACACCTAAGACATGGCAAATGTCCTGTGATTTTAAGACAATAATATATTTCTTCATTTCTGTACTAGTTGCATGATACAGGTATTTTGTATCTGGTACACATAACTGTTATTTGGGATAGCATAAGCTATTCAAATGCTATGGCATTAGCTTTTATCTTGGCATACACGTGTAATTCTGTACTTTGCACAGGCCGGGGGTATGTTTTATCCTGCAAATTCTCACATTTCTACAAGGGATGTCCCACCTTGGCCATCTGAACAGGTGGAAACCCTAGTGGGGTGACCTGCATGGTGGACAGCTGTTCCATCCTGCATAGTATGAATTGCATGTCTGTGTAGAAACTGAACAGTACCGTGACTACACATACATGTTTTGTCCAGATGTGTACAGTAATGGACACCGTGGTGTGTAAACAACTCTGAGGTTTCAACAGGTTACTTATCCCACGCGGGATGTACACACATTTTGCCGTAACATTAACGCGCGGGCATTTGGATTTACGTACCTGTGATGGGATGTTTACAAACATGGGATACATATTTGCAATCCGGATACTGCCTAAGACGATACTTCCTACTACATATGGGGAATACCCGCTATGTGTAGGTGTACGGATGCGCAAGGCTGGTAGCTGGATTTGTTGGACATTCGGACATGGGTGCGGGTTATGTGCTATACAGGAGTTGTTGCGTATTGCATTTGCATGCATGGGTTCTACTTTTGGATCCTATGTGTATGTGACGGTTATGTTCCTGTTCATGTGTATAGCACATTTTAATATACATATGTTTGTGTGTGTTTGGTATACAATACGGACTCTCAGGTTTCTTTACGGTTGTTATATAGCCACAGCTGCCCTGCTGTGTGCTATCACTACCACTGTGGGACTGCTGGTGACCATACCCATGGGGCTAGATGTGTGTATTGGCGGCGCGCTGACATGATGCGCTTCACTTCCACTGGGTATAACTTCTGACAGTGCAGTACATTATGGACACACGATTTTAAATGTCATTTGTTCCATGGACGGAAACTCATATTATGTTGCGTGCATTTCTGTTTGGTTCTCCATTTTGTGTGGCCGGGAACTGTCTTGCATGCTTTGCATACATTTCTTTATCCACGGACAGTGATAGGTGCGATTACTATTGCAGGCAGGCTATAATATTCAGCAGTTTAGGTTGCTCATCGCCAGCCGACATTGACACGCCTCCAGGCGCAGCTTAGTAATGCCCCATGCACTCGCGCACGAGTCCTATGCATGTGGATGTGGTAGCGGCGCACCTTCATTAATATGCATATGGCACTACTACACCATTTATATGCCGCACGGCCGGCGCAGGCCTTACACCGGCCTTGTGCTGAGCTTCATGAATCCGGGGGAGAGTCTTATCAGTGAAAAGAAATTGGATGTTAAAATATGGTTTTCACTTTGATCATTGATTTATTGTGCATGTTTTACTGTTTGATTGGGTGTTACCACTACTCTTCCTTCCTGTTGTAAACCCAGTCCTCACCATCATTATTTATTTATTTATCGACATTTGTTTACAAGTAACGTCCAATCGGGTAATAAATACCCATTTTCAACAGCGGTCCAGGGAGAAATGTTACAGACAGTTAGATAACATCAAGTAAAACTGCAGAATAGATGTAATTAAAAAAAATGTATATATACATACATTTTGACAATGGAAAACGTAGGATACACTAAAACATGAGGAGACACCAGTGATGTAATAATAATAAAAAAAGCAAAAAACAAAACCTGCGTATGTACATACATACATACATCCTGTTTATGCCTTTTAACTGTGCCAGCTCTGATGATATGCTCTGCTTCTGTTATTTATTTATTTATTGTTGGTTAAATGAATGAATGGGCTGGTGCTTGATCCTTTCAGCCACAACTCGGACCAAAGGGAATCATATTAGAAACACAAATATACAGTATCAGATTAACAAAGAGGTATTCTAAATAAATCCCTTTTACACTTGATAACATACAAAACAAATATCAGATAAAAAGAAATTACTATATACACAACAGTAGATCATAAATTTGGTTGCCCTGGTGGTAGTGGTTCAGATGGGGGTAACATTCCTCCTAATGGAGGAATGATGCATGTAGTAATGTAATACACCATGTTGTCAAAACCTCCCCTTTGTTTGTATAAGGGAGAACATGAAACTGTCTGAGTCTAAGCTTCTACCATGCTAAGTCCCTGCTAAGTGTCAGAATCATAAACCCCTACAAGAGACTAGCTAATCATATGCTCAATACTTTTTTTTTCTTGGTTTTCCTTCCCATAAATGGTTTCCATTCTCCTGCAGGGTTCACTGGTGCAACAGGCAGAATTCATGTCATGCTGTGATGGACAGCTGTTGTGGCCTTCATTTCCAATCTGTAACTGATAATGTAAAGGTAATATCTGAAGCAATAAAAAGAAGATTCTCATGTCATTTTTTGGTGGGGAAGGTAACTTTTCCATTCATTTTAAGCCCCCCAGTGGTCAGTCAATTCTGTATTGATCATCATCTTATTGTTTCCTCTAATATAACTAAAGATGGAGGGCAGGTATCCAATGTTGTCATGCAGCACAGTTTGGGGTTTTTAATAATGTTTGCTGCTGTCCCTGGATCCCCTTTGGCACCTAACATCCAGTGTTCATAGGCACTCTCCCCAGCTTCACAACAAAGAATTCTGTCTGTGGCACTGGGTGGCAGAGTTCTTATTTCTTATATTGGCTGTCATCATTTCTGCCAATCAGCCAATAATCAAACAATTAATCAAGGATGTCATTTTTATTTATGATATGATATTTAGTGACAGGCTTGATAGTGTAGTACGCAACATTCTAAAGAATCAAAATGGTGTATATGGCACAGAAAGGATAATCTGAAGCCACATACATTCTTGGGAATAATAAATAAAAAATGTACAATATGATGATATGACATGTGAACAAAAAGCTTTACAGGTGTTGTAGACTTGTATACAGAATTGGGTGTATATCAGGGATTTAATATTACTAAAACAGCACTTCATTATCCCATATATTAGAATATTTTAAAGGGTAAGGATGGCAAAAACAAAAGCACACTCCTCTAAGATTATAATCTTATTCTTGGAATGTCCTTGAAAATTCAGCATAATTGGTGAAACAGATGGTAGGAACATACCAGGATATGCAGATACAATGGCACTTGGCTGCGTACAGCTAGACAAAGCAGCAGCATCCCATTCTGACTTTTCAGCTAATACAAAATCTTTAACAATGGACTTCATGGGGAGATCCTGGTGTAGCAGTTAACAGAATTTTGCATGAGGTGTATATACTGAAAAGCCATTCCTGGTAGTCTGATATGAAGTGTATTACAATAGTCCAACTAAAAAGGTACAAGATGTAGACTGCTCTCCAACAATACTTCTGTGATATCAGATGTTTATTCCACATCACAGTTTAGATTGAAGACGAGGATTTCACAGGACAGCTTGCTCATAATAATCTAGTGCTACTTCAGTGGCTATAAATGCTCATAGATGTCAACCTCCTTTCACGGTACTCAGCTTGGCATCCCTGAGAACTAATCTGGGTGAGATTTAAGTAGCCAAAGAACTGACTGATGGTCAAATAAACCACTAGTACTGTGGTCTTCATAAGTCTCACCAAAATGCAGATTGCAATTTTTGTTTCCGGAACTCAAAAAGACAATCACAGGGTATATTTTTGCAAGTATTTAACCTATCACAGGATGAAAGCTGATGCACCAGTGGATGCATTGAGCCTGACCTAAACTTTCAAAAAAGACTCATTGGTAATGCTCAGAGATCAGCCTAGGGAGCCTAGGGAACCCTGATTTGGGATTAGTGTGAGGTAAGTGTGAGTAACAAGGGAATGGAAATGAGCTAACATACCTTTACTTCAGAAAGCATACCAATGTCAGTTATTGGAAGACCCAGCACACTCCTTGCTTGCTTGACCTTTAAATTGCTGAATTCAGAAAACTGCCCACACTACCAAATAGATTTAGGCCTTCCTTTTATATCACTGCACACGAACAAGCTTCTTCTAATATTCTGCTAGCATGCTGAAACCATGCTTTTCTTAATTCAGAAGGAAAAAGTCTCACTAGTGTTCAGTCAGGAATAATTGCCTGTATTGTATAATAGTAAATGTTTTAGGGATGCAGGACAGGGATTAATCAGTATAGCCCTATGCTGAATATCCATTTGGGACTTTTAGACAGTTTATCATCAGTTATGAGGATCTGGCACTGTCTTCTGCATCTGCTGAAAACAGTACGCATTGATAGTGTTCTTTGCATTTAATCCTTCACATTTCATTTTTAAATTATATTTTGCTCAGTAACTGCAAAGTGATATTCATTATTTTGTTATATTTATGAAAATTCTATCTTCAAACTTTTGTTGAGACTTTATACTCCCTTTTTTATGCATGATCTGCTTTGACAATGAGACAGGCGATTATTGAAAAGGGTCTTTGGATCAACTCACCTGCCTGCTTAACAAATAAATCAATTAAATAATAAGTAAGTCCTATGTTCTAGTGCTATGACAGGTGCAATGCCTGGGTAAAATTATTGGTGATAGGCCTGTAGCTCCTAATATTTTAGTGCAAGAATTCTGGACAAAGTGAAAAATACTAGGGGGACAAAGGCATAAAATCAGGAACAGATTTTATATATTGCTGTTATAAACCTAGGAAGTTGCTAGATAACATGTTTCATACCAGTATGCATTTTCCGAAGGCTATAAAGTATATAACTCAAATGTCTGCCATTAGTTAGTGTCTATAATCCTGAATGATTTGAGGAACAGACCAACATATTACACAAAAATCTGTTCATTTTGCCAGATTCTGGACAGTTGAGAAGTATGGATAAGTCAGTTCTTGTTCTATATGCTCTAACATTTGAATTTTCATCAGGATACTTAAACAGAGCATTCACTATGGTTATGCTTAAAGCCACCACAAGGGCTTTACTCTTGACTGTCTCTAGACAGAAGTTTACAACAGAATATATTACATCCTGTAGCTATACATTAACATATTTAAAGATGTAAACAAATCAATGCCCAGTCTACATCATGGAAGACCTAGTGCTCAGTATGCTGTCAACCCTTCCTTTGGACTGTTATTATGAAATGAATTACAAAAGGTAAGAGCATCACTAGGAGAGGAGGATAGGGGAAACTTGCAGGATTTGCAGAAGAAAATTTCTTAATGATAGAAATGAATCACTAAACAACATTCCTGGACAAGTATTACATCTCTTGCACCTTCATTGTACTTTACTTTTTCCAGATATGATTCATGCATATTTACAAGCATTTATCTTGTCATTTGACTGTGAACTATTATTTTGTATATTTGGACATTCAACATTGGACATCATTTACTTCTTACGTAAATGGGAAATAAGCCTGAATGTCTTTATATATATATATATATATATATATATATATGAAACTAAAACAAACTAGTGAAAACAACAAAATGTACTCCGGCAGTCACTCCAAGAACTAAATATCGAAAACAACTGTATTAAGTTAACATAAAATAACTGCACTCGTAGCGGGCTAAACCAGCCAGTACTTTATTAATAAAATAACAGATAAAGCACTTTTTGTCCACAATAAACGAACTTCATCAGATAAAGACTTAAAAACTGTCATTTCCTTATATACAATTAAAGCAGTCACATGTTCATTTCCTTTTCCATGGCAACAGAAAACTAATTGATTAATTGAATAAAATAATTAAATAAATAAGTAAATAAGTAAAACCAGCCTCCTTTCCCTATAGCAATTAACTTTAGTGTATACATATTGGACTGAACCTGACATTATTCTATTGTGAGCAGTGTTTATTTATTTATTTATTTATTGACATTTGTTAACCGGGTTAGACCAACTGGGTTTTGGCCCATTTTCAGTGGAGATCCGAGGAGAAAAGCTCCAGAAATACATAAAATCAATTTTGATAAAGAGAATAGTAATTAAACTCAGGTTACATTCATACAGAATAGTAATAAAACTCAGGTTACATTCATAGAGAATAGTAATAAAACTCAGGTTACATTCCTACAGAATAGTAATAAAACTCAGGTTACATTCATAGAGAATAGTAATAAAACTCAGGTTACATTCATAGAGAATAGTAATAAAACTCAGGTTACATTCATAGAGAATAGTAATAAAACTCAGGTTACATTCATAGAGAATAGTAATAAAACTCAGGTTACAGTCATACAGAATAGTAATAAAACTCAGGTTACATTCATAGAGAATAGTGATAAAACTCAGGTTACATTCATAGAGAATAGTAATAAAACTCAGGTTACATTCATAGAGAATAGTAATAAAACTCAGGTTACATTCATAGAGAATAGTGATAAAACTCAGGTTACATTCATAGAGAATAGTGATAAAACTCAGGTTACATTCATAGAGAATAGTGATAAAACTCAGGTTACATTCATAGAGAATAGTGATAAAACTCAGGTTACATTCATAGAGAATAGTGATAAAACTCAGGTTACATTCATAGAGAATAGTGATAAAACTCAGGTTACATTCATAGACAATAGTAATAAAACTCAGGTTACAGTCATACAGAATAGTAATAAAACTCAGGTTACATTCATAGAGAATAGTAATAAAACTCAGGTTACATTCATAGAGAATAGTAATAAAACTCAGGTTACAGTCATGCAGAATAGTAATAAAACTCAGGTTACATTCATAGCAAATAGTAATAAAACTCAGGTTACATTCATAGAGAATAGTAATTAAACTCAGATTACATTCCTACAGAATAGTAATAAAACTCAGGTTACATTCCTACAGAATAGTAATAAAACTCAGGTTACAATCATAGAGAATAGTAATAAACCTCAGGTTACATTCATAGAGAATAGTAATAAAACTCAGGTTACATTCATAGAGAATAGTAATAAGACTCAGGTTACATTCATAGAGAATAGTAATAAAACTCAGGTTACAGTCATACAGAATAGTAATAAAACTCAGGTTACATTTATAGATAATAGTAATAAAACTCAGGTTACATTCATAGAGAATAGTAATAAAACTCAGGTTACAGTCATACAGAATAGTAATAAAACTCAGGTTACATTCATAGAGAATAGTAATAAAACTCAGGTTACATTCATAGAGAATAGTAATTAAACTCAGGTTACATTCCTACAGAATAGTAATAAAACTCAGGTTACATTCCTACAGAATAGTAATAAAACTCAGGTTACATTCATAGAGAATAGTAATAAACCTCAGGTTACATTCATAGAGAATAGTAATAAAACTCAGGTTACATTCATAGAGAATAGTAATAAGACTCAGGTTACATTCATAGAGATTAGTAATAAACCTCAGGTTACATTCATAGAGAATAGTAATAAAACTCAGGTTACATTCATAGAGAATAGTAATAAAACTCAGGTTACATTCATAGAGAATAGTAATAAAACTCAGGTTACAGTCATACAGAATAGTAATAAAACTCAGGTTACATTCATAGAGAATAGTAATAAGACTCAGGTTACATTCATAGAGAATAGTAATAAGACTCAGGTTACATTCATAGAGAATAGTAATAAAACTCAGGTTACATTCATACAGAATAGTAATAAAACTCAGGTTACATTCATACATAATAGTAATAAACCTCAGGTTACATTCATAGAGAATAGTAATAAGACTCAGGTTACATTCATAGAGATTAGTAATAAACCTCAGGTTACATTCATAGACAATAGTAATAAAACTCAGGTTACATTCATACAGAATAGTAATAAAACTCAGGTTACATTCATAGAGAATAGTTATAAAACTCAGGTTACATTCATAGAGAATAGTAATAAAACTCAGGTTACATTCATAGAGAATAGTAATAAACCTCAGGTTACATTCATAGAGAATAGTAATAAACCTCAGGTTACATTCATAGAGAATAGTAATAAAACTCAGGTTACATTCCTAGAGAATAGTAATAAAACTCAGGTTACATTCCTACAGAATAGTAATAAAACTCAGGTTACATTCATAGAGAATAGTAATAAAACTCAGGTTACATTCATAGAGAATAGTAATAAAACTCTGGTTACATTCATAGAGAATAGTAATAAAACTCAGGTTACATTCATAGAGAATAGTAATAAGACTCAGGTTACATTCATAGACAATAGTAATAAAACTCAGGTTACAGTCATACAGAATAGTAATAAAACTCAGGTTACATTCATAGAGAATAGTAATAAGACTCAGGTTACATTCATAGAGAATAGTAATAAAACTCAGGTTACAGTCATAGAGAATAGTAATAAACCTCAGGTTACATTCATAGAGAATAGTAATAAAACTCAGGTTACATTCATAGAGAATAGTAATTAAACTCAGGTTACATTCCTACAGAATAGTAATAAAACTCAGGTTACATTCCTACAGAATAGTAATAAAACTCAGGTTACATTCATAGAGAATAGTAATAAAACTCAGGTTACATTCATACAGAATAGTAATAAAACTCAGGTTACATTTATAGATAATAGTAATAAAACTCAGGTTACATTCATAGAGAATAGTAATAAAACTCAGGTTACAGTCATACAGAATAGTAATAAAACTCAGGTTACATTCATAGAGAATAGTAATAAAACTCAGGTTACATTCATAGAGAATAGTAATAAGACTCAGGTTACATTCATAGAGATTAGTAATAAACCTCAGGTTACATTCATAGAGAATAGTAATAAAACTCAGGTTACATTCATAGAGATTATTAATAAAACTCAGGTTACATTCATAGAGAATAGTAATAAACCTCAGGTTACATTCATAGAGAATAGTAATAAAACTCAGGTTACATTCATAGAGAATAGTAATAAGACTCAGGTTACATTCATAGAGATTAGTAATAAACCTCAGGTTACATTCATAGAGATTAGTAATAAACCTCAGGTTACATTCATAGAGAATAGTAATAAACCTCAGGTTACATTCATAGAGAATAGTAATAAAACTCAGGTTACATTCATAGAGAATAGTAATAAAACTCAGGTTACAGTCATACAGAATAGTAATAAAACTCAGGTTACAGTCATAGAGAATAGTAATAAAACTCAGGTTACATTCATAGAGAATAGTAATAAAACTCAGGTTACATTCATAGAGAATAGTAATAAAACTCAGGTTACATTCATAGAGAATAGTAATAAAACTCATGTTACATTCATAGAGAATAGTAATAAAACTCAGGTTACATTCATAGAGAATAGTAATAAAACTCAGGTTACAGTCATACAGAATAGTAATAAAACTCAGGTTACATTCATACAGAATAGTAATAAAACTCAGGTTACATTCATAGAGAATAGTAATAAAACTCAAGTTACATTCATAGAGAATAGTGATAAAACTCAGGTTACATTCATAGAGAATAGTGATAAAACTCAGGTTACATTCATAGAGAATAGTAATAAAACTCAGGTTACATTCATAGAGAATAGTAATAAAAACAAACAAGGACAGAGATAGCGAACCAGTAACCGACAGTAAAATCAGCAATAAAGCCAGCATATACACAGTCTGTATGTATCCTTCAAAAAAACAGTGCCCACAAGTCCGATAAGTTGAACATTTATTTTGAACAGTTAAAACAGGTTAGCGCTTTCACGGAAGTGGCTTCCTCAGACCTTCATGTTTAATTAATTAACGAACACTTTATATAGCACAATCAGGCGGGAAAAGTCATTCTTTCTTAAAGATACATTGCAAATAATTCATTAAAATTCATTAAAAACATCTCATTTAATAAAACCTTAATAAAACGGGGATCTATGAACATTATTCCCTATATGAAACCTAATATGACTAACATGAATATTGTAAAGCATACTGTACAATATTAATGCTATACAAAACATTTTTATTATTCATCTATGCAGTCTTTTTGATTTCAAAAAAGGTTTAACTGGAGCCATACCATTGAGACCAGGTGGGACATCAGATCTCAACTTGATGATCCAGTTTGCCTCCCTTGTTTCAGTATAGGTCCTGATGTCACCCGCCCTGGGTCCTGGTGTGATTTGCTCTACAATTAAAAACTTAAATGTATGTGTATTCCCTTTATCAATGACATGTCTTGCCAAGGCATTTGTTTTCAACCCAATCCTAATATTATAGACATGTTCATAGGTTCATAGGTTCATAGGTTTATACTAGGCTATCTGCCCGAGGGCATTTACAAGCCTAGCCCATAGTTTTGTGGTATACGCCACCCCTTTAGTATGGGGAACTATACCCATTATTTTGCTGTGCCTCTGTTGAGCAGTGACACTGAGGTAATCCCTGGGGTATATCTGCGATCTCCCATCCATTGGTCAAGATTTCTCTTGAACAAGGCCAGCGAGGTGCTCTGCCTCACATATACCGGGATTTTATTCCACAGCATAGGGAGTCTTTGGGTGATGAATCTATCCCTCCAGCACGTCCTATTAATAGCCGTGTTGAGGTTTAAGTCTCCTGCCCTTGTGGCTCTGACGGATCTAGATTTTTTGAGGTGAAGCATATTCATCAAATCTGGGTTTGACATGGCCTTGTATGTTAGGCAAAGGTCACCTCTGAGCAAGCGGTGGCGACTGAATAGAGCTGGAGTTCTTTCAGTCAGGCAGCATAGGACAGATGTTTGAGACCCTTTATCCTTTTGGTGAGGAACTTTTGTGGCCTCTCCAGCTGCTGCAAGTGTCGGGTCAGATACATTCGAATGGGGCATTGTACTCAATCATTGGTCTGATGAGTGATGAGTATAGGGAGACTATGACCTCCCTTGATCTAGATGAGAATCCCTTCATGATAAGGTGGGCAATGTAGAAGGTCTTCCTAACTACTTTAGCTACATGGGTGTCGAATGACAGACTACTATCAACCTGGGTCCCCAGGTCCCTGATAACTTCTTCTGTGCTCAGTGGATTGCCACCTATTTGGTAGCTAGGGATAACCTTGTTTTTCCCGAAGGGTATGACTATGCATTTTTTGGCATTTAACTTTAGGCCATGGCTCTGGCACCAGTTATCCGTTTCTGTGAGACCCTTCTGAAGGATATCTGTGTCAGATGTGTTTTCTACTATGGCGCCCAGTTTGCAGTCATCTGCAAACTTTGTCAGCCATAACCCTCCTGTGTTTGCTTGTACTTCGGAAAAGTAGATGCCAAACAAGAGTGGGCCCAGGACTGAGCCCTGTGGTACACCACTTGTGACAGGCTTTGAGTCTGACATGGCGCCAGCAACTCTGACCCTGTGGGTTCTGTCACTCAGCCAGTTTGCAACCCATCTTGTGATGTATGGGTTAACATTTAAGCTGATGAGTTTTTCAATGATACCCGAGTGGGGTATTTTATTGAAGGCCTTCGCCAGATCGAGGTAGGCTGTATGGACTGCCTTTCCCTCATCAATGGCTTTGGTGACTGTTTCGAAAAAGTCAACCAAGTTTAGAAGGCATGATCTGCCTTTGACAAAGCCAAACTGGGATGGATCCAAAGTCTGCAAATTCTCTATGTCTTTATTTATGAGGTCCATTATGATCCTCTCCATGGCTTTGCAGATAAGGCTTGTCAAGCTAATGGGCCGGTAATTTCCAGGGTCGGTGGAGACACCGCCTTTGTGAAGTGGGACCACAGTTGCAGTGCGCCACTACCTGAGTGCGTATCCAGAGGTAAGACTATGATTAAACAGCTGTCCTAGCTGTGGGTTTAATTCCTCATTGAGTTCGTGGAGCACACAGCCGGGGACACCATCAGGTCCAATGGATGCTGTGTTTTTTGCTTTGGAGAGCAGTTCTCACTTGGGCGTTGGAGATGTTTGGGGGGCTGCAATCGCTTGGTATAGATATCTCTCCTTTTGGGGGTGAGGGGGGGAGAAGTTTGCACTGAACCTGTCAGCCAGTATGTTGGCAATGTCTGTAGGATCAGTAATCTTCACATCATTTTGAACTAGTTCTGAGCATATCTGGGAGTTTCCTCCCAGGTTTCTAACATAGCTAAAGAAGGCCTTATGATTGTCTTTTGAGTCTTTAGCTATTTTTCTCTCAAAATTTGCTTTGGATGATTTTATGAGAGCTCTTAGTTTTTTTACTTATAGTGATCAAGGGTGTCTTACCTTTTAAGGATTTTGCTCTATCTTGTAGTAGCTTCCTCCTTTTGTTGTAGAGTTTGTTTATGGCTGGGGTCCACCAGACTGGACGCTTGCCTTTGGTACAAAGAGTCTTTGTTTTGCTTGGGATTGCCTTATCCATGCAGTCCTGCAGGTGCTGGTAGAAGGCATTTGTAAGTGATTCAGCGGCTTGAGTACTGTTTTCCGCCAGCTCGGGGCCTTAAAGGAGACCACACTAGTCTTTAGAAGTGTGAAGTCGGCTTTGAGAAGTTCTTTACTGTGGTCTTTTTATTTCAGGTGGGGGTGGGATGAGGACCTCCAGCGAGATTAGTTTGTGATCTGATCTCACCAGTGAGGGGTATACTTCGGTGTTGAACATTGTGCTCCCATGTTCGTGATGATGAGATCAAGTATGTTTTCTCCTCTTGTGGGGATGGTGACTAGTTGTTCCATGGCATTTGAGTTTATGAATTCCAGGAACTTTTGGGCTAGGGTGTTTGGGCTTGAGTAGTGTTCCCAGTCTATATTAGGGTAATTGAAGTCACCTAGTATGATGGTGTTTGGTGATACATTTATCCCTCTAGTGTTTTCAGGAAGGCCATGTGAGATTCCTGAGTTTGTGAGGGTGGCCTGTAACATGCTACAATTTGCAGAGCAGTCTTGCCTATGGTTAATTGCACCTGGATGGTCTCCGATGCATCGTGCGTTGCCACCAGTCTTGAGGTGTGGGTGTCCTTGATGAATATGGATACCCCCTCCTTTCTTGGTATTGTCCGGATTTTGGGGCGGAGCATGATAAGAGGTAAAACCTGATAGTGCTGGGGTGCTCTCAGGAGCCTTGAACCAGGTTTCTGTCACTGCACAGACATCGATGTTCTCCATACTGAGAAGGGCCTCGAGTGCGTGCATTTTGAGATTTAGACTTCTGGCATTGAGCAGCATTACCCTTAGTTTTTTTCCTTTTTTGTGTTCTAGGGTGGTAGGTTTAGAATTTGAGCCTTGCCTAAAAAAGGCACTATGGGGGTGGCAAGAGCCTTTGCCAATATCCGGAATCCCAGGGGTGACAGGTGCAAGCCGTCCCTTGCGAAGCAGCGTGGCTTGTTCAGCATGTCATCCCACGTATTCTATCCCTCAACACCCTATTAGTCTTGCCAATGTAGAATGCTTGGCATTCCACACAGGACGCCAAGTAAACCACGTTGGATGTAAGGCAAGTCCCATGTACTTTAAACACATATTCTCTTGATGTTGTTGGATGTATAAATACGTTGTCTATATTAATATAGTTGCAAAAATTACATTTATTGCACTTCATTGTTCCATACAACTCTATATTGTCATTCCCCATCTGTTCCCTAGGGTAACATAATAATCTTTTTAGATTCTTTTTGTTTTTGTAGATGAATTTGGGTGCCTCCCCAACAATACCTTTAAGTTCATGATCTACAGTTAAAACATCCCAGTGTCCTCTGACAATATCTTTTATATTCCCCACATCACTAGTGTAAAATATAGAGCATGCTGTCCCTCTTTCCATTGTTCTTTCATTGCATCCCATTGATAACTCTTGGGTCATAACCTGACTATGTGGATGTCCATCACTGAAATAGGGTGCAGCTCTATTCTCTCTAAGGATAGACATATCTAAGAATCCTTTTCTGATCTCATTAACAGGATAACCTCTGGACAAAAATCTTTCACTTAGTTCATTAAGTTCATTAGTATATCCTGATTCGGTGGGATTATATCTGGATATACGAATCGCTTGTCCTTTCACTACATTGTGATATACATACCCTGGATGCATGCTTGTCCTTTGTAATAGTGCATTCTTATGGCATTTCTTCCTAAACACCCCCGTGTTGACTAATCCATTAGGTAGCTTTTCTATATAGATATCTAAAAAAGGCAGTTTAGTTTCTGAGTATTCATAAGTAAACCTAAGGTATCCATTACTGGAGTTCATTTCATCTACAAATAATGCTAATTCAGTTGACATACCTGTCCAAATGAGAAACAAGTCGTCCACGAAACATCTGTAGAAAGACACATACTTCTTGAAAAAATACATGGAAAATAAATGAACATGTTCCCATTCAGCCATATATAGGTTGGCGTAGCTATTGGCACATGAAGTGCCCATAGCTACACCATCCTTCTGTAAATAAAATTCTCCCTCAAAATAAAAAACATTGGATTCTAAAACCATCTCCAGAAAATACATTAAAAGCTCAATCCTATTTGTTGACATCTGTGAATTACGTTTCATATAGTTACTTAACATTATTATCCCTTCTGTGTTAGGGATAACAGTAAAGAGAGACTGTACATCTAAGGAAACTAAGATGTAATCAGTTGTTATGGAGAAGTTCCTCATAAATTCATTTAAATCCAACAAAAACTGTTTTGTGTCTCTTAAAATATAGATATTCTTTTCCACTAATGGTCTAAGTTGGTTCTCCACATAAATAGATAGCGGTTCAGTTGACCATCCCCTGCCCGCTACGATTGGTCTAAACGGATGATTTTCCATATTTTTATGTATTTTGGGGAGTCCATGCAAAATCGGTATCAAGGGAAATTCAATACACATAAATTCATATAATTCTGTGTCAATAATATTTGCTTTATATAAATCTTCCAGATTAAGTTGAATTTTATGGACAATAGTACTAATCATGCCTTGTTCTATATGACCATAATATGTTTCATCAGACAGCATTGATCTCATCCCATTAATATAATGTTCCTTGTCCATCAATACAACCCCACCCCTTTATCTGCCGGTCTAATGGCTAGGGACTGATCATTAATTAAACTTTTAAGTGATATCCTCTGTTTGTATGTCAAATTAAACTTATTCCTAGATATCTTGTTAGCATTACTTTCATACATTCTGGATAAATCGTCCTCTACCAATCTGCTGTAAGCAGCTAGTAATGGATGTAATGGTGGGGTGAAGACACTAGGTTTCCTGAACTCTTTCTTTGACTTAAAACTTTTGTCATTGAAAAAGATCTTCAGAGAAAGATTCCGGATAAATAACTTAAAATCCTTTATAGTCTCTTCATATATACTGGCATTAGTCGGAATAAAGGATAAACCTTTATTCAATACTATCATTTCATCTGTCGTTAATAAATGTTTAGAAATATTAAAAATTAATTGTTCATCTTCCCTTCCCACATCTTTTTTATATTGTGGTTCGTATATCTCTCCGGGGAAAGCTTTCTTTTCTGTCTTCCCCTGCTTGCTGAACGCATCCTTCCTTCTTTCCTTTCTAGTCTGATGGGAAAAGGGTGTGCCATATCAAAATTCTGAACTCCTATTAAATCATTATCTGTTGCCATATTATTCTTGTTCTTATTATCTGGAGGTATATTCCCATCATTCGTTTTCCTACGAACTACCATTACATCTGCATTCTCATTCTAATTTCTTGTTCCCTTCAAACTACTACTTGTATTACTTGTATTGGTACTCACAGTTTGTATGGGGGTTATGTCATTCATCATTCCCTCACTAACTATACAACCATTCCTAATGCTATCTACATTGCTTTTCCTAACTGGACCATCTAGTTGTTTGCTGACCGTGGTCATACCATTCATATGTCCAGTACCTACAGACCCCTTGTCTATCATAGAATCACATTTATTATTTGTTGCAGATGCATTATGTGTAACATGTACATTAGTAACAGTATTGTCCCTATTAACATGTCTCAATAAAGTTCCTTGACTCCCTCCTTCGTATCTCGGCCAAGTAAAGATGTTCCCTTTATGAAAATCGTTAATGTCTCTTTTCAATTTGGATCTTTTTTGATCCAAAAGACGTTTCTCATATTGGGAAACGCTATCTAACAGTCTATTGAAATGTTTGTTTAAAAACTTTTCAGGATAACGTTCATATAGGTCGCATTGTTGTTTAATGACATCTGTTTTTAGCGATTCCTCAAGTGGTTCAAAAAATTTGTTGAGCAACTCCATATAGCTAAGGCTTACCTGTATGTTCAGCCTTTGCCACTTGTAGAGTAGCTCTGGATATAGCGTGCCAGTCGTCGGCATTTTCAGAACCCTCAGCCCTCTCGGTATCACCTTACGCTGCAGGCAGACATCAAAATGCTGTCTCTGCGTCTGCATTCGTTTAAGTTTATATAGGTCTCCTTCAAAATGTTCCAAAGCAGCTCTCATTCCTTCGCGATCTATCTGCCCAATACATCCGTCATCTGGTTCCTCCAGCTAGGTTACATTCATAGAGAATAGTAATAAAACTCAGGTTACATTCATAGAGAATAGTAATAAAACTCAGGTTACAGTCATACAGAATAGTAATAAAACTCAGGTTACATTCATAGAGAATAGTAATTAAACTCAGGTTACATTCATAGAGAATAGTAATAAAACTCAGGTTACATTCATAGAGGTATCAAATACACGTAAGTAGACAATACAAAAAATATTATTATGCTATATACCTTTTTTTTTTGATAGAATTGTGAATAAGGTGCGAAGGGGTAAAGTTTGTATTGCTTTAAAGGGTTATAAGGGAGGAGGGGAACTAGGTAGGGTCGTGGCAGGGGCAAGTTCTGGAGTTGAGTAGATAGGTTTTTAGTTCGTTTTTGAAATGAGAGGTATGAGAGATGGAGCGTATGTTGAAGGGAAGTTTGTTCCGAGCATGGGCAATAGAGTGTTTGTGAAGTAGTTCAAGTAGCTGTTGATTTGAAGTATGAAGGGACCGGGGTGGAGTGTACAGAGAGATAAGGGAAGAAAGAGATGGACAGAGTGAATGTTTATAGCGTACTGAGTGAAGCATGTGAAATTGATAGAGTAGAAATAGTTGTGGAAGCTCAAGCCAGTGCAGGGAGTCTAATGCAGTGCATTGATGTGAGTTATATGGAGAGTTAGTGATGAATCTGGCAATTTTATGGTAGATTTGTTGGAGTTTATTCATAGTGGTGGTCTGTATGTTGGTTAGGACTGGAGCTGCATAGAGGAGGGTGGGGAGGAGGAGTGATTTTCCCAGGCTGAGTCTGGTGTCAATGGTGAGATATTTTTTGTTGCGATATAGTAGCCCTAGTTTTTGTTGGGTTTTCTTTATAGATTGAAGTATGTGAAGGTTAAATTTTAGTTCATCAGCAATGATGACTCCTAGTAGTTTGGTGTGATTATCTGGTAGGATTGTAGTGTTGTTGAGAGATGTTATGACAGGAGGATTTGTGGTGATAGAGAAAGCGGGGAAGAAAAAGTAAGAGTTTTTTTGGGGAGGTTAAGAATGAGTAGGTTGTCTGAAAGCCATCGTTCAGTGGTTAGTAGAGCTTGTTGGGTTTGGGTGTGTAGATCAGGGATGTTGTTAGAAATAGATATGAGTATGGAGTCATCAGCATACTGAATAAAGGAAGATTCTTTACAAGAGGTGTGCAGATCATTGGTGAAGATGTTAAATAGTAGGGGTCCCAAGATGGAGCCTTGGGGTACCCCAGTGGAGATAGGAAGAAAGGGAGACCAGGATGAGAGCCATTTGACAGATTGTTCTCTGCCAGATAAGTAGCTAGAGAACCAGGTGAGTGTGGGGAGGATAAGTGAAGTTTGGCAAGTATGGCTAGTAGAATAGGGTGAGAGACAGTATCAAAAGCTTTGGAAAGGTCAAGGAAGAGGCAGGAAATTAGTTTATTGTTATCTAAGACTTCAGCAATGTTGTGAGTGAAGGAGAGGAGTGCAGTGGTAGTGCTATGATGGGGACAAAAAACGCGTTGAGTAGGGGTAAGTAAGTTGTGGTTGAGGAGGTTTTTGAGAAGTTGGGTGTGAATACATTTTTCTAGCAGTTTGGAGAGTGGGGATAGAATAGCGATGGGTTGATAGCTGGAAGGGTCAGTTGAATTCCCACCTTTATGCAGGGAGATTGTACAGAAAGATTTCCATAGAGTAGGGACAGTAGATTCGAGAATAGCTCTATTTATTAGTATGGTTATGGGATAGGCAATCGAGTCAGCAGCGAGTTTCAGAAAAGAGGGAGGTAGGTTGTTTGTGGAAGGAGAGCACGGTTTGAGCTTGTGCAGTAGAGACTTGATATAAGCTATGGGAACTGGCTCAAAGGAGAATAAAGGTGTGTTTTGGGGATTTGGAGGGTTGGGTATAGGAGTAGAGTTAGAATTGGTGGTTACAAGATTTTGGATGGAGGAAATAAGGTGTTTATTTAGGAGGGTAGCCATTTCCTCAGGGGATGTGTTAGGGTAGGGGGAGGGAGTGGTGGGCCTTCCAGGATATAGGATGTTGTTAATGGTTGACCAATATTTGCAAGGGTTTGATTTGTTGTTGAGCTGAGAGGAGGTGTAGTATGTCTATTTGTCATTTATAATTTGTTTTTTGTCAAGGTTTCTCAGCTGTCTATATTTTATGAGGAGAGGTGGCTGTTGTGATTTAGTCCAGGCTTTCCAAGTACTATCTCTTTGTTTCATAAGGGACTTAGTTTCTTTGGTAAGCCATGGGGCATGTTTAGATTTAACTCTGACCTTCCTTGAGGGTGCTAAGGAGTCTAATGTACTCATGAAGATGTTATTGAAAGCAGTTACTGCATCGTTCAGGGAGAGCTGTCGAAGAATGGACCAGTCCATACTTTGGAGGATGGAGTTGAACTGGGATACATTGAAACTAGACAGTTTCAACAGTCTTTGATTAGATGGGGTATAGTGGTATGGGAGTTTTGCCTTAAGACAGAGGTAGGGAGATGGTCACTGAGTGAATCGGGTAGGGTGGATGGAGTGTGATAGTGGTGGGGGGCATTGGTGAGGATCCAGTCTATGGTGGAGCTGGATGTGGAGTTCTTGGAGAAGTGAGTGGGGGAAGAGATAAGTTGGTGGAAGCCATGTAGGTGGATACTATGTTGGGCAGAGTCAGTGGAGAGTTTAGACCAGTCTATGTTGACATTTCTGACTATAAGGGTCTCATAAGGTATATTGTCAGAAAACCAGGATAGGATATTTTCAAGAATAGGTAGATTGTTACCAGGAGGTATGTAGATGGTGGCTATTGCAAGTTTTTTGTGAGCATTGAGATGGCAGTTAAGGATTATGAGCTCTGCAGGGAGGAAGTCTGGAGATGGGGAAGGATATGGTGAGAGGTTAAAGTGGTTAGAGTAAAGGATGGCTATGCCACCCCCCTTTTTTTTGGTTGGACTATCAGAGCGGAAAATGTTATAGCCAGGGGGAAGAATTTCATTGTTTGAGATGTGAGGCTTAAGCCAAGTTTCATAAAGGATGGGGGGGGGGGGTATTATGAGCTATCCATGAGTGAAGTACAGTGATCTTATTTCTTAGGCTCTGGATGTTAAGGGAGTATGTAGTTAAGTATTTGGACGGAGAGGGTTTTTGTGACTGAGGTTGGGTAGTCTTAGAAGAGTCCAGTGGGGACAGTGAGGGGGAGGTTTTGGTGGGAGAGAAGGGAGGGAGAGAAAAGGAGGGGCCAGGATTAGGATGGATGTCACCATGACATAGTAGATTGGTAATGAGAGGAAGGTGTGCTGTGGGGTTTAAGTGGAATTTGAGTAGTTTTTATTTTGCCTTGTGTGAAGGTTTAAGAATTTGTAGTAAGGATAGTTTATGTATGCTTGAGGTAGGGGTATTAAAGAGGTTTGGGGAGATATAGAAAGATGAAGTAGATGTAGGGGAATTGTATGATTGAGATGTAGGGGAGCATAGGTATGGGTTAGGGATGTGTATATGATAGGAGGTGCTGATTGAGAGTAAAAGGAGTAGTATAGATGGTAGCAGTAGATATTGCATGTTAGGGGAAGGGGTGTATTAGGTAGGAAGTAAGTGGGAGGAGATTATGATGTAGAGGAATTTATGATAATAGGCTTACCAGTTATAGATTGGTGAGAGTGGGAGTGGGAAGGAATTGGAGTTTTATTTGCTAGTTGTACAGGAAGGGGAGGGATAGATAGGTATAAAGGAAATTGTCATAGGGGTGCATGGGAATGGGGGTAGGGTAGGGGAGCGAAGTGAGCCTGAGCATAGCGAGGGCGAACGGAGCAGAGCTACACCTGCAAGGAAGGACTCAGAAAACAATCAGGGAAGCAGAACAAATATGAGAGAAGGAGAGATAGGGGTTATTAGGTAAGAACAGAGGTATCTAGGCTGAAGATGGAGTAGGAATGTATGGGTTAGGCACCTTTAGTGAAGAAGCAGGAGAGTAGTATATAGGGAGGGATGAAAGTAGTGGCAATAGAGGCAGCTTTGTTAGAGAGAAACAGATAGAGAGAGAGAGTGTTTGATAATCAGGTGTGGACAATTCAGTTTAGGGGTGGTTGTATACAGAGGAGTAAAAAAGTCTGGTAGGAAGAAGGAGATTACTTCGGGGTGCAGTTGCCAGGTGAGATGCAGCCACCACAGGGGTAAATACAAGATAGTTGTTAGCAGATATCTTACACAAGTGAGGTGTACATACTTAGGTTGTATCACACTAGAGAGGGGTATACACAGAGGTTCTTGGCCATTGGTAAGTTCCAGCTAATGTGGGCCAGTGGGAGGCAGGGATGCACAGATAGCTTGACTATACCTGAAAAAAATGAGACAAGGTAAGAGTTAGGGGAGGAAGGGAGGTAAAACAGTTGGAGCATAGGAGATAAGACTAGGTGTTATGGTGTTAGATATGAGGGTGTTTATCTGTTTGAATATGTAGGGTGTAAGGGTAGTACAGTGTGTGAGTTAGGTCACTGAAATTGTTGGTGTACACTATAATGTTATAAAGTGGGAGGAAATAGCTTCAAGTTGAATGCAGGATAGGTCAGCTGATTGCAGAGTATGGTTGGGGGTAGGTGAGCAGTAGTAAAAGGTGTTATAACTACCTAGGGCAGTGCAGTAAAAAGCATTACAATACATTGAATGAATAGCTTTGACAAGGATATATAACAGATAACTATACACAAACAGCAGTATTTCACATGGTATGGAGGTGCCACAGGGACTACTGTATACAAGTTAGTCCAAGGCTAAGTAGTAATCACAGATTTTAGGATTGGTAGCTTAAGTTAGCAACAAATCATCTAGCATCAGGCATGGGCTATACATACAATTGATAACATTGACTGGAGCAAATCAGAAATCTTGTTCTGAATAAGAGTAGTAAAAATATGGTAGATTTTTATGTTTTTTTTTCTTTTTTAAATGCAAAAGAAACATACATTTAACATCCTAAAAAAAGGGCAGTGGGAGAACATTGTCGACAGCTGCAGCAAACAACAGATAGATAATGTGCATTAACTGGAGAGGGGGGAGTCATTACAAAAGAGTAGTGAGGGAATAAGAGCAGGAGCAGTGTTCCAGGAGTAGTGTTCCAGGAGCAGTGTTCCAGGAGTAGTGTTCCAGGAGCAGTGTTCCAGGAGCAGTGTTCCAGGAGTAGTGTTCCAGGAGCAGTGTTCCAGGAGTAGTGTTCCAGGAGCAGTGTTCCAGGAGTAGTGTTCCAGGAGCAGTGTTCCAGGAGTAGTGTTCCAGGAGCAGTGTTCCAGGAGTAGTGTTCCAGGAGCAGTGTTCCAGGAGTAGTGTTCCAGGAGTAGTGTTCCAGGAGCAGTGTTCCAGGAGTAGTGTTCCAGGAGCAGTGTCCCAGGAGCAGTGTTCCAGGAGCAGTGTTCCAGGAGTAGTGTTCCGGGAGCAGTGTTCCAGGAGTAGTGTTCCAGGAGCAGTGTTCCAGGAGCAGTGTTCCAGGAGTAGTGTTCCAGGAGCAGTGTTCCAGGAGTAGTGTTCCAGGAGCAGTGTTCCAGGAGTAGTGTTCCAGGAGCAGTGTTCCAGGAGTAGTGTTCCAGGAGTAGTGTTCCAGGAGCAGTGTTCCAGGAGTAGTGTTCCAGGAGCAGTGTCCCAGGAGCAGTGTTCCAGGAGCAGTGTTCCGGGAGTAGTGTTCCGGGAGCAGTGTTCCAGGAGTAGTGTTCCAGGAGCAGTGTTCCAGGAGCAGTGTTCCAGGAGTAGTGTTCCAGGAGCAGTGTTCCAGGAGTAGTGTTCCAGGAGCAGTGTTCCAGGAGCAGTGTTCCAGGAGTAGTGTTCCAGGAGCAGTGTTCCAGGAGCAGTGTTCCAGGAGTAGTGATCCAGGAGTAGTGTTCCAGGAGCAGTGTTCCAGGAGTAGTGTTCCAGGAGCAGTGTTCCAGGAGTAGTGTCCCAGGAGCAGTGTTCCAGGAGTAGTGTTCCAGGAGCAGTGTTTCAGGAGTAGTGTTCCAGGAGCAGTGTTCCAGGAGTAGTGTTCCAGGAGCAGTGTTCCAGGAGTAGTGTTCCAGGAGTAGTGTTCCAGGAGCAGTGTTCCAGGAGTAGTGTTCCAGGAGTAGTGTTCCAGGAGCAGTGTTCCAGGAGCAGTGTTCCAGGAGTAGTGTTCCAGGAGCAGTGTTCCAGGAGTAGTGTTCCAGGAGCAGTGTTCCAGGAGCAGTGTTCCAGGAGTAGTGTTCCAGGAGCAGTGTTCCAGGAGTAGTGTGCCAGGAGTAGTGTTCCAGGAGCAGTGTTCCAGGAGCAGTGTTCCAGGAGTAGTGTTCCAGGAGCAGTGTTCCAGGAGTAGTGTTCCAGGAGCAGTGTTCTATCCAAGTTAACACATTTAAATAAATAAATAAATGCATGATGGCATATGGATAAGGTAACAGCATCAGTAACATAGGAGGATAGGGGCAGGCTGCAGGATGTACACAAGATTTTTTTTTAATGGTGGACATTGCTCACTAAACAAGATTTTGCAGATTGTGCATGCTAGTTGTCTAGAGAATGTATTTGAGAAGTATTCTGAAAACCAGTTTATGGAGTTGTTCAAACCATGCAGTTGAAGTTCCTGGATGGCAGCTAGAATTAAATGCCTTACATAAGTCCACAGATGCAGATGGAATTTGTTAGAGATATTACTGCATTAAATGTGGTGTGTCCTTAACAAAATCCATGTTTTATGTCAGCCCACAAACCATATGATTCTAGGAAGTCTTTAAATTGTGTGAAGATATTAATTAATTTATAATGATTTTCTTAACACTAGCAAGAGTAAACCTGGTCTGATTGTGACTGTTATACTGACATAGCCAGTTTTGAGATATTAGTAGAATGGTGGCTGAAACAGCTGTGGTGGTACAGCCGTAGCATTGTCGCCTCACAGCAAGAGGTTCTCCCGTTTGATTCTCGGCTGGAGCACCTTTTGTGTGGAGTCTGCATCTCCTCCCTGTGGTCGCGTGGCATTCGAAAGACATGTGTGAATGGGCGTGTCTTCGTTGAAGGTTGGGTGTTTGACTGGCACCTCTGCACCGTAAAAATCTACTGCCAATCATTAGCGGACCGGAGTTCCGCTGTGGCGACCCCTAACCGGGAAAAGCCGAAAGAAGAAGTAGAATGGTGGCTGAATTTAATTTTACACAAGGCTGGATATCTTCTAAATACTTGGGACAGTTATTAGGTGAAAATAAAACAAAGACTTGAAGTCAAAGTGCTATACTGCTCTATCATCATAATACTGTTGCTTAGGTCCTATTGACTAGGAAGGTTTGATTTACTTAATGAAAGAGTATACAAATGCCTTAGGCAAAGTTCCAAGCTCTGAGCAGGTTTTCCAGTCAATCTGCAGCATTAAGTTACTGGTGGAGCAGGTTTATCCTGCTGCTGAATACTTTGTTTTCAAAAGTCCCTAGGGCTGTTTAGAAATAACATGTGCTTGTCCTCTGCTTACATTCCCTTCTTAGACTGCAAAAGGTTGAACAATTTTCTCTACAGGTGAGTGATTTGTACTTCTTCCAGACAATCCCAGTGTTTCTTTGTTTACATTCTGCAATGTTTACCTTGAGCAGTGTGTATTTCTGAGCATGCTTGAGACTTGTCTGTGTACATATCTTAAGTAATTCTGAATGGAGACTTATGCCTTAGTCACCATATAGCCCAAGGAAGGTAAATGTTCGGAAAGCACTTTCTTGCATAATCAGTCATTTTATTATTATTATTTTATTATTTTTATTTATTTCCCATTTGCTAACCAAGTTGGTGCACACATCCCAGAACCCTTTTTAGGCATGGGCTGGCCCAAAGAGGTGAAGGAATAAAACAAAAGAGCAATTACATATGTTACTCCATATAAGTTAGTACAATTTTGCAATTTACACAATAACAGTTCATAGAACAAGAATTCTATTACAGAAAATTATAATTTTATTTGAAGAATAAAGCATAAATGAATGATTCAAGTCAACTAAAGCTAATTTTGAAAAGAAAGTTGCCATGGATGCCAAGGATAACCATAAGGCCTTCTATGGTTATGTCAAAAACCTAAATGGCAATGCTCAGGTCTGTTCTGAGCTAGTACAAAATGGAACAAAATACACTGACCCTTCTGACATTGCCAACATCTTGGCTGACAGGTTCAGTGCAAATCCCCCCCCACCACCACCACCACCACCTACAGGGCCTATTACCATTCCAGGGGATTGTGTAAGTCCAATTATTACTGATACGTTGGTTAACAAGGCTCTATCTAAAGCTAAAAACACTGCCTCCATGGGACCAGATGGTGTCCCAGGCTATTTCATACGCGAGCTGCAAAAGGAATTAACCCTGCATCTTAATACCCTGTTCAGTCTCAGCCTCTCCACAGGATACGTGCCCATAGAATGGCACATGGCAACGGTGGTCCCGCTACACAAGGGTGGGGCCACAACTGACCCTGGGAACTACCGACCAATAAGCCTGACCAGTCTGATCTGTAAGGCTATGGAGCGAATCATTATGGAAACCATAAATGGAGAGATTGGGAACCTCCAGTCGCTGGACACCACACAGTTCGGCTTTGACAAGGGCAGATCATGCCTCCTGAACATGGTGGATTTCTTTGAGATAGTTACTCAGGCTATAGATAAGGGAAAGGAGGTACACATGGCTAACCTTGACCTTGCTAAAGCATTTGACACCATTCCCCATTCAGGTATTATTGATAAGCTCACCAGCCTGGGCATAAACCCTTACGTCACAAGATGGATCGCAAACTTGCTCTCAGACAGATCCCATAAAGTAAGAGTGGCGGGATCTATGTCTGAATCCAGAACAATAACGACTGGTGTGCCTCAGGGCTCTGTCCTGGGGCCCCTCCTGTTTGGCATATTTTTCTCAGATGTACAGGCAAGCATGGAAGGGCTGTGGCTGACTAAGGTTGTGGACGACTGCTAAAATAGAGTCTCCTGCTGACATGGAGATCCTGCAGAAGGGCCTAAATGAGACTGATGCATGGTGTCAAAGCCATGGTCTCAA